>NC_091374.1:14831220-14853720 GCF_038502225.1 Cherax quadricarinatus
TTCAGCAGCAACAGCCTGGTTGACCAGGCAACCACCAGACGAGCCTGGCCCATGGCTGGGCTCAGAGAGTAGAGAAACTCTCGAAACTCTTCAAAGGTATCCCCGTACACATACAAAAAAGAAACGCATTTATCGTCATTCATTCATTAGCTGTTTCACCAGAAGGGTGCTGACATATTTGTTCAGTTGACCTTCCCAACTGCAACATCCTCAACCCCTACTTCAGATACGCATTTATTTCTGTGAAGCGCTAATCCCATGTGGGTCATCCAGAGCAAGCAGTAGTGGAGAATCGGGAAACAAGACACGCTACCTGTAAAAACCCAACGCATCGCCAGATATCACAAGAACAAGATAAAGAATATCACTTATTCAGCCGTTACTCGAGCTTCAAGATTAGGAAGCCTAGTGCTTTCTTAAGGGTATTTTTGTATTCCTTTCTTGCCATCAGATACCAACAAACACTCCCGTATCTTCATTAGATTGATCAATATCAATCAGCTTAATCTCTTAAGTGGTTATTACAATAGTAATCAGCTGTGGAAATCAAGGACAAGAATAGGAGAAAAGATGTCTCCATGGACTATAACAGACTTAGTAATTACGACCTCACCGATAGGCCGGCTTTTAGCTTCAAGCAGTTAAGACTACATCTGCAGCCTAGCTATAAGGTTGTTCCTGATGCTGGATCACCTTATAGTACGGGTGGTTTTAGTCGGTGTTCCTCAAAAATGATGGTTTCTTCGTTAAGAACATAAAAACGGTAGAGCACTACTGCAGACCTACTGGCCCTGCTAGGCAAGCCATTCTCAAATCCCTTCAGTTCTCTTTTTGGCTTAATGGGGATAGTTCTCCATTCATCAAAAACTGCCCACAGAGAAATACAAGAGAATCATCACTGCTCCTGCCACCTGCAGAGTTTTGGTGGCAGTCACACCACCAGAGGGTGAATCATTTTCTGGAAATTTCCTGCAGATCCAGGAGAGGTGTCACAAGATACCTCACACCCGCGGTTGCACGTTCGTCGCTCAATACTAACCAAATAATGCCAGCGCTGAAAGTGCTCTTAACAGTTTTGGTAAACCGTGAGCTGCTATTTCTGGGATAGTCATCCTGGTGAGTGTACACCTGGTGGGGTAGGAGTTCAGTAGGAAATATCCTTATGATAATGTTCGCCTACACAGTAGGCGAAACGTTTTTCGAAAATAAAAATACCAAACTGTTGCACATGCGTCTTACTCATCGTTCAGTAGAAAAATTGGAACTACAGGTTGGGATGGTGGGGTGTTAGGACTTTGATGGAGTTACGAATTCTTTTTATTTATTCTATTGAGCTTTCTCTGTCTCCCCCACTCTCTCCCACTTTATCTCCATCTTTTCTATTTTTTGTCAGTCGGGATTCGCGCCCTTCCTCCTGGTGTCTCTGAACTTCCGACATTGTTGATGGACCGTTGCTTGAATATGGAGAGGTATAGGCTTCAGATACAGTTCACCCCTCAATCTTTTTCTTCCACCACTGCCACCCCAGAGAAGGCTTAGTGTATATTTGTAACGAGGGCAAAAATGTAGATCCGATACAAAGCCTCTGTCTTGGCAACTGCCTCCCAGCTCAACTGTCCTGCAACAAGTTTCTAACTTTTGTGAAGAAATATATTTTGCAGGAGAGCAATAAATTATTTTATGACTAATTGAGTTTTGGTTTATTAAGGAGGCTGGAAAAATAGTAAACGAGGTAAACTTACCATCTACTGAGAAGGATCAATTGAACAGTCCGACCAACACAGAAAGAATAAATAATCAGCAAAGTAGGCCTACCAGCCACACAACAGGGAAATGTGATACTCATTTTACGTCCCCTTTATAGTGTTGCACAACAGGAAGTGTTAATTCCACTCGCAGCCTATTTGGGAAAGCTGCAGTCATGCTTGATTTAGTAATGGTTTCTGCTTAGGTTTCAAAACATGTTTTTAACTAGTTTTGGGTCACTCAATCTAAATCTGAACTTAAATCTGCTCCAGGACGGACAGTTTCTGTGAAATAGAACCCCACGGTGAACAATTTCACCATGACAGAGCCATCATGGAAACCTGACGATTCTTTTGATGGTTTAAACTGATGAACATGCTGCGGGAGAACCTTACTGAACACCAGCCAAAATGACTGAAAACTGATATATATTTTTATGAATATATACGTATGGAAAATTATTTTTACTAGGCATGTACGTGCGCATATTATAAATATATATATAGTGTACTGCCGAATAAGTAAAACTTGCGATTTTTGCTTAAATAGCAACGCACTTCTTGCCGAATAGGGCAAGCAAAAATTTGTGTAAGCAATAATTTCGCAAAAATCATTCTGCACCTGACGAACAAAATATTTCATTGTGTTTATTATCAAGTTATTGTAAACTTGTCTAAAATATATTTAGATGAAATGGGCTAAACTAAATTGTACTCGTTATAATAAGGTTAGGTAATTTTTCTAAGGTTGTTCTCGTACAAAATTATTAACTTTTACACTAACATAAATGAAAAAATATATCCTAAACGTAGAGAAAATTTTAGAAGACTTAATTTTAAACGAGTTCTTGCTAAATGACCAGTTTTAGCTATTCGGCACGACATTAATATATATATGTGTGTGTGTGTGTGTGTGTGTGTGTGTGTGTGTGTGTGTGTGTGTGTGTGTGTGTGTGTGTGTGTTTTAAGGATTATTTCTTGCCACAGCACACACAATATCTATGCATAATATAATACCAGGATTGTTTAGTAACATGCATCATATGGTTCCTCAACCTTCAATAGCCAAAATATTGATCATAAGATAAAAAAAAAATCTTAAGCGAGATATTAAACAAGCACATTCGTGATCAGCGCATCAAATTTAACTAAAAATAACCAATTCGCTTTCTGAGCTGGACAAGAAAATTATTTTTGTTGGCTAGTGTTATATAAATAATCCCAGGCTACCAGCAATGATGTTTCGCCCAAGGAAATAGCATGTTGTCTATGCCTCTTGCTATTAATGTTACACAGCTTTTCGTACTGCCCATTGTGCTTCAGGTATTGGTTAAGTGTTTCAACACCATTACCATTATTGCTACCCTTGCCCTTTTATGTCTGTTCACCACCCATTATACCATTGATTTTTAACTTACTGTGGATCGAGGCCTCTATCCGCAGTTGACCCTCATTTCCATGGCCCCCTTCCTTCCTCTACATAAAATTTAAATGTAAAAATAAAAAAAATTATTTAAAAGGGAAAATTGAGAAGGTACTTCTCATTCTTCATTATTTCAACTATTCAAAAAAATCGCCAATACACAAAAAGACGCGAATACATTTAGCGCGATTTTTGACGCTGCGTGAGCTACCAGATGAATATCTGGACACGAGCCAGAGTGAAGATTGAGACACTTATGCACCATATGGGAATCTAAGGGACTGATTACCTCAATCTCCTCCTCTTCTTGCACCTCTCTGCTTTGTATTGGACTGATGAAGCCACTGTGTGGCGAAACGTTTCCTAAATAAAGATTCCCATATGGTGCATAAGTGTCTCATTCTTCAACTTGTCGGTTTTCAAACTCATTCGTCACACTAGCCAGAGTGGACAGCTCAAGTCTCCTTCAATCTTCAGTTTCTGTATTTGGTCTTATACAGCCAGCAGTGCAGAAAAAAATGTAGCCTCAAGAGTTATATGGATCCAGATCCAGGTGAAACGGCTGCTAGGTTGTAACAAAGGCATTATATAGTTCTTCGGGCGCATTTTTTTTTTTCAACCAATCATCTCGAAGCGATTAAGTGTGATCTCCCAAGCGTTAGAAGAAATAAAATGAAAAAAATATACATGAATGAGGTTAACCTAAATTTAGTCACCTAGTGGAATTTCACATTTCGATTAGACATTTTGAGCTGTCTGCGGTGACTCCCCCCCCCACCACTTCCATCATGAAAATCCATACAAGGAGATGCAAACACGTTAAGACCATTCCTTATTTTGCTTTGGGTTCTCTCCACTTCCCTGGAAATTATTCACGCATCTCCCTCCCCCACCCCTAGTTAAGAACCGCTGAGCTATACTGAACGTAATTATGTATCAATACTCTACAACGTTCTACACTCCTGACGCCCTTTCCTGTATTTCACATTAAGTGATGTTTCACTGTAATGCATTCACTAGTCACCATACTTTCCAAAATTATCCATCGGAGCGGCCTAACTATACACTGTAGGTGACCAGTTTGTCGAGACCATGAGTGCAACGCTTAAGTTAAATCTGTAGAGCATTCTGACCTGAGAAATCACTCAGTACTACTCCCAATAAAAAAAGTAAATAAAAATCACCCGCGTCAAAACATACTCTTATAATTTCCTAAATCCCTAGAGGTACTCAAATGCCTTACGGAAAATGCCTGAAGCCGTGGGCGAACAGTTATGTTTTCTATAGTGAGCAGCATGCATCAAGTCACCTACAAGGGTGAGGTGTGTCTCTCCGATACACAGTCTATAGAACAGGATCAAAGTGACGATTCTGTTGCAGGTGGGCGGAAGGAGGGGGGAGGGGAAACCACCTACATCCTGTTGAACAACCTACAATTCCTTGTTCGCCTGTAGGGCCCATTGGGCCTACGACTTCCCAAGAACATACGTACATATGTGGCTGAAATTCACCGAGCAAGAAATCGGCTCAAGGGCAATCTCGAAATAGCAGCCTTCGCCTCAGAATCCGCCCATTCATTCCCTAGGATCCTCTCATGGCTCCGGGCAACAACAGAACGTATCTTTTAGCCGTGATAACTCCTCATACTTTCCCAAGCGGAGGTCCTGATAATGATTCCGTGTTCCCAATAGATTTTTCTCTGCCTTATTTCATACCCTGAGAGATAAACATCCTACTGGAAAAGATATTGTTATAATCAAATAAGGCGCTAAACCAACAAGATACAATATATTATTCAGTCATTTTATTCATTCCAATTCTTTTCAATTCACCAGCACCGTAAGCGAGTATTATTCAACCTATAAAACTGAAAATAATGGAATATTATACGAGTAACCGAGATGAAGGACACGCCTGATGCTTCCCAGAAGCTAACTAGTTACAGATTATGTAATTGGTATGAGACTCGAACAATTCAGACGATAAATATAGTGTGTTTTAACTTATATAATACACTTTGCAATAGCTTTCGCAGCTTTATATTATGCTAAGTTAACGAGGGTATAGTTGCTCCGAAGCGAGTTGAAAAATTACAACGTTCCGTTATGCTGCAGTTTACATTTCTCCATATGTTTATGTACCCTACCCTACGTAAGCTTTTACCATGTGATTTACGAATATCTGTAATGATGCGACGGTCACTATCTCCACATCTGTCATGGGCTAGATTATTATAATCATGGGGAGCGCTAAACCCGCAGGATTATACAGCGCATGTGGGGGAAGAACGGAAGGTATTCAGGGAACCGGAGCAGAAATCCAATTCCCTAGATCAAGAGCCCCTCACCAATGTCAAGGAACCTCTCTTGAGGGGTCAAGGACTAGAATGATCCATCTCCTCCCAACAAATGATACAGAGGTGATTGCCATCACAGGTGGGAAAACTTCTATCCTGAGACAACACAGCCAAGTCCATACATGGAGCAGTGTTAGTATTGACCGTGTCGGATACTATATTTTAGTATGCGGAGACTTAATTAATACAGTCTGCCCTCACCCATTCTCATGTATCAGACTGTAAATCCACACCAAGGATGCTTTGCATTAAAGTCCCCGAGAAGTGCTGGACCAGGATGTTGGTCGAGTTTGCGGGACATCTTATGACAGGCCATATCGACTTTCCTTGGAACCTACAATAAATACAACGTACGGCGATAATGTGTGTTTCCAATACCACTGTCGCTGTCACTGCTTCCAATTATATTCACACATTCTCCCACAAACACAGGTACACCCTTTCAGCCGCCAAGAGAACGTTTTCCCCATGTAAATAAGACGTTTCGTCCACCGGGGAGGAACTAATATACCAGTCCCTAATGGACTGGTATATCAGTATCTGAAACAACAGACACCAACCAGAGCAACGAACACAGTAGTTCAAAGAGAGAGCAGTATCTGAAACAACAGACACCAACCAGAGCAACGAACACAGTAGTTCAAAGAGAGAGCAGTATCTGAAACAGAATTACAGCGATGAGCAAATAATTTCACAACAGGAGAGAACAATATATACATAAATCTGTGATCAAGTTAGTTCGCCCAAGATTCCTGTTTTATATACTTCACCAATTTCTTGACCTCTACGTTACCCAAGAACCTCCCGATGGAAAGTCTTCATTCAGTTATTATGTGAGCGTTAGTATGTGTATGGGGGATGGAGACTCGTTTAGTTGGAGTCAAGTAATGCCTCCTGCCTGCCAGTCACTTACTACAGTACATCTTCACTTTAACACTATGTACTAGCTTAGTTTCCACCGTTTTCTCATTAATATCGTTCCACTGCCTAACTACTCATACCGAAGACGCACTTCCTAATACATCTGCAATGCAGGAATAACTACTTAGCCTAGTAATTAATAGAGAGGGTTCGTAGGTAGAATAGTGACAACCTACACCAAAAGAAAATAGAGCTAAGTGCAAATTGGATATTTGTATCATTAACCAATTTTTGTCTATACACCCTTTACAGCAAGAATAAAGAAAATTAAGTATTTCCTCACCTGTAGTGTTTGCAAAGGTCAACATAGCATCTCTGCGTCTCCATTACTATGTATCTGAGGAACACAAGTCGAGTAGCAACACTGGTTGTCTCGGCAAGATGGAGACACCAGCAACCATCATCAGTGACGCCTGTTATTTTTCCCTCTCTCTCTGGAGACTATTTAGCTCCCAGAAGAAATAAATATAGAATAGTAAAGCCACTCGTGACACAACGTTTCCTCCAATAAATATCCTGAATTTCACATAAGTGCCATTTTCCAAAGTTTGCCGGTATCACCATTTACTACCTAGTAATATTCTGTAAGCACTTATTTCCTGCTCCACTGCTAATGTTTTCCCCTGCAGAGTAATCTAAATCACATTACTGAAGCCAGGATTGAGAAACGGTATAAAAATACACTCGCTCACAACTTTTCTTTGAGAATATAGCAGTAACGAAGCAAATAAGTGGGTGAGGCTCCACATCCACTTACCACACAACCTCACACACAACTGATGGCTTCCCTCAGGCTGTCAAACTTACTCACGATATTTACTGACCACCTGGACCACGTAGGTCCCTCAGCGCTCATAACCACACAGAAATACAAATATACAACACAACAACAAAAAGCAAGGATAAATATTAACAATGAAAGCAGGGAACAAACACCCGTGGCAAGTAAATACTGTCACAGGATGTAGAAGTCTGGAGTTACTCACAGTACCACTTGCCTGGTGGTTCACCGGCGGCTGTTTTAAAACCAACACACGCTTATAATAAGCAGAATTATGTTGTCGATGTTGTCTGAGTGCTAAACTTTCCTGTTCATGATGTTATCGTTACAAAACAGTTAAAAAAAAAAAAACCACTCCGGTTATGAATAATGAAGTTAGCTCAGCGTTTTAACTGGCTTGTTAGGCTAGCTTAGCCATTTAACTGAAGTTTTAACTGGATTATTTACGATCAGTTGAAACTAATAATTTAACTGGAATATCATATACGAACGAAGGTCTAGGTGCCACTCAATATATATTTTATAAACTATAACCATCGTCATAATATACGAGTTACATTTTACATATGGGTGGAGTGGTGATTTATTTACCCCAAAAATATCTCAAAATTGGCGACACTTTGAGCTTGATTAAAAAAAAAAAACTGGTTTAATCAGCGTTCCGTTGATGCCGGTGAGGGGCTCTTGATCCATGAAACTGGAGCAACCTCTCTTCGTCCTTGGATCAAACCTGATCATCTTCCATTCCCCCAACGCTGTGACACCACCACGAATTATTAATTATTATTATTAAAACTGTCATTTAGTAATTTACACAACATATAATTTTGCATTTGGGAATACGAAGTCATTAAAAATAATATGGTTCAGAAATTTTGAGTGCAATTTGGTCGTTAAATGTAGTGATATATTGACGGTGAAGGGCTCTTGATGCAAGGAATTAGATTATAATCAAAACTAAGTGCTTAACCCACCATAATCATACAGCGCTGTCAAGTAATTGAAGCTTCTCTTCCCTTGGATCAAACATAGTAACCTCTCCATTCTCCAGGCGCCGTATGACACCCTACTGATGTAGGTAGAATTTTTTCATAATAATAATAATAATAATAATAATAATAATAATAAATAATTACTATGTGTGTGTGTATATGGCGTTGGAGTTTCGTTATTATAATGGTGTCAAAAGCAAAGTAAAAGAAAAGTAGCTAGGATGTATATATGAAATGGGAGAGTTTTTCTTAGTGCCTCACCTCCTTTCCCACCGCTCTCTCTCTCTCTCTCTCTCTCTCTCTCTCTCTCTCTCTCTCTCTCTCTCTCTCTCTCTCTCTTTTTCATCCCGGGAGCTAAGGTAATTAAGGACCATCATTAGCAGCAAAAGAAACGGCGATTAAACTTAATTATTAAAGGTGATTATACCAGACATTTGCCAAGGTAATTAGAGATTTCTTGACAATAAGATAGACCATAAATTACCATAAATTATACAGAACAACGAATGCATACATCTCAAAATTAAAGTTTCTTAAACAGTAATGATACTTAACAAAATAAACGCAATATATGAGGATATTAATTTAGGGATATCAGGCATAATAAAAAATAATGATTTTTGAGATAAGATGAAGTTTAGGCACAGTAATGAACATATAATAAAAGGATTTCTTTTATTACTAAGTAACCTACAAGATTGTTTGGCGATTGCTACTACCTGGAAAATCCTAGAGGGACTAGTACCGAACTTGCACACGAAAATCACCCACTACGAAAGCAAAAGACTTGGCAGACGATGCACCATCCCCCCAATGAAAAGCAGGGGTGTCACTAGCACGTTAAGAGACCATACAATAAGTGTCAGGGGCCCGAGACTGTTCAACTGCCTCCCAGCACACATAAGGGGGATTACCAACAGACCCCTGGCAGTCTTCAAGCTGGCACTGGACAAGCACCTAAAGTCAGTTCCGGATCAGCCGGGCTGTGGCTCGTATGTTGGTTTGCGTGCAGCCAGCAGCAACAGCCTGGTTGATCAGGCTCTGATCCACCAGGAGGCCTGGTCTCAGACCGGGCCGCGGGGGCGTTGACCCCCGGAACTCTCTCCAGGTAAACTCCAGGTAAACACAGTTCGTGTATTATATGTAATCTGTCGACTACAGACCACACCATGGATGGTGTGGTCTGTAGTCTCCACCACTGCCATAGGCTACCCAAGCCCAATCTGCCATTCAACAACACAGCACTGCCCACCCAACTGCCTCCACCACATAGGCTGCCCAATCTTTTTCTAAAGCTTTCAACAACAGCCTCCACCACTCACACTGCCACTGCTATGCCATAGGCTGCCCAATCCAAAGAAGCCTCCACCACTTTCAACAACAGCAGCCTCCACCACTGCTATGGGCTGCCCAAGCTTTCAACACCCTCCACCACTGCCATAGGCTGCCCAATCTTTCAAAAACAGCCTCCACTACTGCCATACGCTACCCAATTAAGTTTTCAGACTTCCAAGCACTGATACACACAAATAGTGTCAATATTGAAAATTGTATTGATATTATTAACCTAAAGGAAATGTTTACATTAATCACTATGGAACCATGAGTAGTTTTTAAACTCAATATTGATAAAATGAACGTAGATCAGCAAATTAGCGGAGCAACTGGCAATATAATTAAGCCGACTGCTGTTGTAGTAGGCAGAGTTAGGCTTGGTTACAAGTACTTCTGGTAGTCCGGCATATACACTGACTGACATATATAACTAAATAGTTTTAATTGACCATAATTTTTAAAGGGGTGGACCGGTAAGCCAGCGGAAGGCCTCGGTCAGATGATCAAAAGCTCTAGCTGTGGGTCATATGACCGAGACCCGCGTCAGGAAACACTTATTTCCTGACAAACCTTACCAACAACCAACTGACTGATGCTGTAAGTAGGCAAGTTTAGGCCTGGTTACAAGTACCTTTGGCAGTTTGGCATACACACATAATGACGAAGAAAATATTAAATATGTGGTCAGCCTTATGGTCACTTTCTTGAACACTATATAATTGATTGTTCACGTACAGAAGAATATTAGATTATAACCCATGAGCTCTGTCAAGGTATTTTATTAAGTAAGATAAGGTACACGACATTTTGAGTAAGGATCCTGAATTCCCTTGTAACAGACACTTGATGAATAATGAAATACAAATTGTAAATATGTATCCAGATGTATGTCTGTTATTTCTTTCTGGGACGCTGTGTCCATCCGCAGAATGGGGACAAGATGCACAATAAGTTAACCCATTGGAAGGTTAAAAACAATCCTGTCGTCCTAGTCACACTTCTATTCTCCTGTCACTCTTCTATCCTCCAGTCATGCTTGGGTCTTTCCTCAACCCCTCCTCGTCCTAGAACTACCCCTACTTTTCGTAGTACTCTCACGCCCCCGGCACGAATGAACCACCCACCCCCCGCCCTAGCACCATCACTACTGACCTTAGCATCACCCCTCCCCCACCCTAGCACCACCCTTACTAACCTTAGCATCACTCATCCTCACCCTAGCACCACCACCTCACCCTAGCACCATCCTTCTTCAACCTAGCACCACCCTTCCTGATCTTAGCACCAAAACCTCCTCACACTAATACCACACTCTCCTCACCCTAGCATCACAACCTCTTCACCTGAGCACCACACCCTAGCCCCGCACCTTCCTCACCCTAGCCCCACGCCTTCCTCACCCTAGCACCACCAACACCTCACCCTAGCACAGCTTACCCTCACTAGCCGTAACCATAATGGAAATTGGGTTTGGTCACAGTGGGAGGCTGGTGACAGTTTTATGAGTGGGACCTCCCACTGCTGAGCCATCCACAGTGAAGGATGAAGCCTCACCCCGTTTTCTGTCACTATTTACACTGGGGGAATGGTGGTACAGAAATAAGGTCTGTTGCGTTCTCCCTTCGTCCCGGCCAGCATAGGGAGAGATATTCTCCCTGTCTCTCCGGCGAGCATAGGGAGAAAGATTCTCCCCGTCTCTCCCCCTTTTTTTCCTGGCGCGCATAGGGGGAGAGATTCTCCCTTTGTCTCCCGGCGAGCATGGGGGGAGAGATTCTCCCTTTTTTCCCGGCGAGCATAGGGGAGACATTCTCCCTTTTTCCCAGGCGAGCATAGGGGGATTCTCCCTTTTTTTTCCCAGGCGAGCATAGGGGGAGAGATTCTCCCTTTTTTTCCCAGGCGAGCATAGGGGGAGAGATTCTCCCTTTTTTCCCGGCGAGCATAGGGGGAGATTCTCCCTTTTTTCCTAGGCGAGTATAGGGAGATTCTCCATTCGTCCCCGGCGAACACAGGGCGAGATTCTCCTTTTTTCTCTCGGTGAGCAGAGAGAAAGTCTCTCTTTTTCCCCGTAAGCAAAGGAAGAGATTTTTCCCTTCGTCCCAGTAAATAAATGTTGTACATAATATTAACAATTATCCGAAACGTCTCTCAATCGTTCTCACCCGAATCATTAACAAGGTTAATGATCCTTGTTAATGATCTTTCACATACTTCGTTACGGTCCATTAGTGACATTTGCCTTGATCATTAAAAATTATAAAGAAAATTATTTACAGTGAGTCAAAATATCGAGCAACAGAAGACATTACGAGGTAACAACTCACAGGTAACTCAGAAGTAAATCACATAAATCACAGAGCTTACTACATGTAAATCACAAAGCTTACTACTACATGCAAATCACAGAGCTTACTACATGCAAATCACAGAGCTTACTACATGTAAATTCACAGAGCTTACTACATGTAAATCACAAAGCCAACTATATATAAATCACAGTGGTTGCTATATATAAATCACAGGGCTACTATCTATAAATCACAGTGGTTATAACCCGTTTGTTTGGTGGCTCTTGCAGAGCGGGGTTCAATGATAAACGTCTTCGGAGGCTTTACTTTATTTGCAAAGTCGTGGTGGGTACACAAGCTTGTGTGTTTGTGCTCATGGCCCAGGAGGGCCATGCCCACGAGGGAGAGAGCTAGTAGGACTGACTGCTTCTAGGCTGCTGAGTGAGGGCGAGTGGGACCAGCGTCCCACTGACCTGGGTAGGCCTAGAGGGCAGCACCTTAGTGCCGCGAAATATGAACTAAGCTGGCAGACAGCATAGGCTGTCTGTGCAGACAGTACAGGCTGTCTACATTCGCTCGGCCACCTACCTCGCGTCGTCCCGAGGTGACAATACTGGTGGTAAAAAAAACTCGGTCTCTCTCTCGTAGGAACAGGGCACAGAACACAAAATAAAAAACATGTATATACATATGGACAAGGAAAATAAAACTTCCTACAGGGAGGGAAGAAAAAAAACATGTGGGATGTGCTAAACATTGTGGTCATAGGCAGTGAGCGTCGATGGGCATCACTGCACACCTTCCTGCGTCTGGACAGATACTGCAACACAGGAGACATCACTGCAGCTGAGCTGTGACATAACAGGGTACGGTCTCCTCTGGAATGGTGAAGCAGTCATCGTAGGAGTCACTGCAGGTTTCACTCAACCTGGGGCACGACATGCTGGTGCCCTCGAGTGAGGCGTCGTCAAAACTCGGCAACTGGGCAGGACTTTTGGCAAGCGACTCAGGAGGACACTTCTCGACTGGTACTGTCGCTGGGCTGTCACTGCCGGCGAGCATGGAGTCGTGGAGCGAGTCGTGGCAGAGACAAGAGACAACTGGGCGAAACATCTGGGAGTCGTAACATCATACACCAGACTGCAGTGAGCGAGCTAGCAGTCAAAGTGACATCATCTTTGTGCAGGAGCTCACTGAAGCTTGTGACACAAGGCTGACACAGTGCCTGCCGACAGGGCTAACTGCGGCTTGACAAGTGTCATTCTCTCGGTAGTTGGAGTTATAGCAGAGGTTAGTCTAAGCATCCCCAGACTTCTCTCTCTACATATAACTGCACTCTGAAGGTCTGGAGGTGAAGTGAAACAAATCTCGATGGGAATCGTAGCAGGTACGATTCTGCAGAACATCTATGAGCGACAAGCATAAGAGCTTTCTGTACAAGGGGCTCATATGCTCAGGGGTGACTAATATCAGCTGTCAAATGCATTGGTCACACTGAGTGACAGGCAACAAAGAGCTACACAGGGGTCTGGCCGCAGACCTGTGGTCGACACACAGCTGGGCTCAAGACCACACAGGACACATGGAAACTTTACACACACCAGCGGTACATGCGGTACAACATGGCTTAAACTAGCAAATGATGCTTTTCTGTGCACAAAATTGACACTAAACTATACACTAACACGTGAGAATGCTGACTGAGAGGAATTAACACATGACATATATCTTCTCTCAATCTTCTCGATAATACTGACATAACTACTGAAACACTCGATGTGATATCATGTGATGTCAGGCGTGACGTCGCGAGGTGACGTCAGCAGACATCTCGAGGTGACGTCAGGCAGACATCGTGATGTCATGAAGTTGTGCAGCAGCATCGGTAACTCACGTGGCTCGTAGAGCCACGTGACATCATCCACACCCCATGTGGTGTCGTGATCTATATGGCTTGCTGATCCACGTGGCTTGCTGATCCACATGGCTTGCTGATCCACATGGCTTCGAATGGCCTCGGGCACTCAGATACACAGCTGTCGACACTCACGAATGCTATATGCCTCGACAGGGCATCAGCTACAACATTTTGCTTACCCAGGACATAGCAAATTTCAGGGTTGCAGTCATTGAACATGAGCGACCTTGGAGAAGGGAGATAAGCACCTGCTTGTAATGGTAGATAACTTGACACGGTACAGTGAATTAGTACCCATTCCTGATAAAACTGCCGAGACTGTTGCTGTTTTCCTGTTTTCTGTAAGCAAGTCGTTCTCCGTCATACCTGCCCACGTGTCCTATCAGACAATGGGTCTGAGTTCATAAATGCCATAATGCAGGATCTTTGCTCCAGATTTAACATTCACCAAGCGCCAGTAGCTCCACACCACCCTGCGAGTAATGGTCTTGCTGAACGTACAAATTGCCAAGTCCTGGAGGTGCTCAGGGTAACCGTTAACCCAAGTTGTAGTACATGGGATGAGGCTATCCCAGATGTTCAGTGTACATTAAACTCCTTCCTCAACAGCTCGATTGGCAAGACACCTCACTTCACTTTGTATGGCTATGACAAGTGCACGAAATTCTGTTTGCTCCGCCTCAACCTACTTACGACACTGTTAACCCCAGTGTAGTGAAGATGCGGACCACGCAGCTTGTTTTTCAGCGGGTACGAGAGAACCTTATGAAAGCTACTGATAGGTTCATGTCTGAATGCAAAGTGGAACCAGGTTGCAAAGTTATGTTGCTCAACCCGGCGCAGACCCCAGGTATGCACAAGCTTGTCCCTAAATTCGTGGGTCCTTACCGTGTTCTCCGACAGCTCCGTGGCAATAAGTTCGAGGTGAGGGAGATTGCTACTGGAACTATCAAAGAAGCCCACCTTGATCATATGAAGTATGTGGAGCATGTGCAAGCCGAAGCAGAGCTGGAGTCGTGTGCATTGCAGCGCCACAATCAGACCAATGCTAGGGACAACCCGTCTACTTCTCCCACTACTACTGTTACTGATGACAGCCCAGTAAAGCTCCATACTTGTGGCCTGTGACCCAGGACAACAGTACATTTCTGTGACACTGATGTACCTACTGACTTGTCTGACTCCTATGCTACTTATGCTAATTGTTTTCTTGCAGAAATGGGTATAAATGCACACACATGGTATAGTTAGTTGATAATGGAGTCAGGGTGAACAGCAGCAGCAGAACATACAAGTGGCGTGTTCTTGAGAAACAGCGTGGGACACTGTGGCGTGGAGTCACAGAGACGCCAATTCTCGAAGGAATTCGGCAAATTTCGGCTAGATCCTGCTTGTACCTGTGTCTGGATGCTGAAACGTGCAGACACGACATCAGGATAACTCGTTGAGAGACGGATGTTTGTTGTGTAGGGTGATGAAGTGAACACAACTTCATTCCATTTCCGTCCTCTCTCCAGGCAAACACACTTGCTGCGACCACCGCTTCCCACCATTTATAATCCGTTTGTTTGGTGGCTCTTGCAGAGCGGGGTTCAATGGTAAACGTCTTCGGAGGCTTTACTTTATTGGCAAAGTCGTGGTGGGTACACAGGCTTGTGTGTTTGTGCCCATGGCCCAGGAGGGCCATGCCCACGAGGGAGAGAGCTAGTATGACTGTTGATTGCTTCTAGGCCGATGAGTGAGTGAGGGTGAGTGGGACCAGCGTCCCACTGACCTGGGCAGGCCTAGAGAGCAGCACCTTAGTGCCGCGAAATATGAACTAAGCTGGCAGACAGCATAGGCTGTCTGTGCAGACAGTACAGGCTGTTTACATGGTTACTTCTATATATAAATCACAGGGTTACTAATATATATAAATCACAGTGGTTACTACTACGAGTCCAAGCTCCTGTGCGTGTGTGTGTGTGTGTGTGTGCATGTGTATGTGTATGAGTGTACTCACCTATTTGTACTCACCTATTTGTGGTTGCAGGGGTCGAGTCCTAGCTCCTGGCCCCGCCTCTTCACCGGTTGCTACTAGGCCCTCTCTCTCCCCGCTCCATGAGCTTTATCAAACCTCGTCTTAAAACTGTGTATGGTTCCTGCCTCCACTACGTCATTTTCTAGGCTATTCCACTGCCTTACAACTCTATGACTGAAGAAATACTTCCTACTATCTCTCTGACTCATTTGTGTCTTCAACTTCCAATTGTGGCCTCTTGTTTCTGTGTCCCCTCCCTGGAACATCCTGTCTTTGTCCACCTTGTCTATTCCACGCAGTATTTTATATGTCGTTATCATGTCTCCCCTGACCCTCCTGTCCTCCAGTGTCGTCAGGCCGATTTCCCTTAATCTTTCTTCATAGGACATTCCCCTTAGCTCTGGAACTAACCTTGTCGCAAACCTTTGTACTTTCTCTAGTTTCTTGACATCTGTAGTGGGTACTTCTCCCCTAACCCACGATGTCAGCGATGGCACTGCAGGGCTCACAGGAACTTCCACTACAGGGACAGCATCGTGGAGTTCGACCGCGAGGCAGCTGTCAGGTGTGCCACAGGCAGTGTGTACTCAGTTCCTCAAGCTTCAACATCCATGCACACGAGGGCCTGGGATCTTCAGTCAACTTGGCGTCCACCAGGACGTTGCCATGTCCCTAGGGGAGCTCTCCATCGGGCTGCTAACGGAGTCACTGGTTTCTTGGACCTCTTGGGGAGGGTCGATGGTGCTCCTGCATGCAGCAGATCCCGGGGCAACTTGCTGCTGTTTGCAATGGCTGTCTGCCGAGGAGAGACAGGCACCTAGCAACATCTGTTGTTGTGGCAATGGATGAATTCCCTGCTATGTTTGTTAACTGCTCATTACTCTGTAACTTGGCTATGATTGTAATCATGTGATAACGTGTTTATCATTCATTACCTTTGAAACTTGTCATGATTTTGACCAGCTCTACCTGGAGCTCATTACCTTTGTAAATTCTCATGATTAATGTGTTTATGATTCATTACCTTTGCAATTATTCATGAGTGTGACCAGCTCTACCTGGAGCTCATTACCTTTGTAACTTGGTCATGATTGTGACCAGATCTAGTTCATTACCTTTGTAACTTGCTCAGCTATCAAAACTTAGGAGTCCAGTCCCTGGACCAATTATGTACCTCTGTAATCTTTTGACTACTGCCCACAGGATGGGTATGGAGTGCATAATAAACATATTAAACTAAACTAAACTTGACGTGCTTTATCAAGTGCGGGTTCCAAACAGGTGCTGCATACTCCAGTATGGGCCTGACATACACGGTGTACAGTGTCTTGAATGATTCCTTACTAAGGTATCGGAATGCTGTTCTCAGGTTTGCCAGGCGCCCATATGCTGCAGCAGTTATCTGATTGATGTGTGCTTCCGGAGACATGCTCGGTGTTATACTCACCCCAAGATCTTTCTCCTTGAGTGAGGTTTGCAGTCTTTGGCCACCTAGCCTATACTCTGTCTGTGGTCTTCTGTGCCCTTCCCCTATCTTCATGACTTTGCATTTGGCAGGATTAAATTCGAGAAGCCATTTGCTGGACCAGGTGTCCAGTCTGTCCAGGTCTCTTTGAAGTCCTGCCTGGTCCTCATCAGATTTAATTCTCCTCATTAACTTCACATCATCTGCAAACAGGGACACTTCTGAGTCTAACCCTTCCGTCATGTCGTTCACATATACCAAAAATAGCACTGGTCCTAGGACCGACCCCTGTGGGACCCCGCTCGTCACAGGTGCCCACTGTGATACATCATTACGTACCATGACTCGTTGTTGCCTCCCTGTCAGGTATTCTCTGATCCATTGCAGTGCCCTTCCTGTTATATGCGCCTGATGCTCTAGCTTCTGCACTAATCTCTTGTGAGGAACTGTGTCAAAGGCCTTCTTGCAGTCCAAGAAGATGCAATCAACCCACCCTTCTCTCTCTTGTCTTACTTCTGTTATTTTATCATAAAACTCCAGAAGGTTTGTGACACAGGATTTGCCTTCCGTGAATCCGTGCTGGTTGGCATTTATACTCCTGTTCCGTTCCAGGTGCTCCACCACTCTCCTCCTGATAATCTTCTCCATAATTTTGCATACTATACACGTCAATGACACAGGTCTATAGTTTAGTGCCTCTTTTCTGTCTCCTTTTTTGAAAATGGGAACTACATTTGCCGTCTTCCATACCTCAGGTAGTTGCCCAGTTTCCAGGGATGTGTTGAAGATTGTGGTAAGTGGCACGCACAACATATCTGCTCCCTCTCTAAGGACCCATGGAGAGATGTTGTCCGGTCCCATTGCCTTTGAGGTATCGATGTCCCTTAGCAGTTTCTTCACCTCCTCCTCATCTGTATGTATGTCGTCCAACACTTGTTGGTGTATTCCTTGCTGGTGTCCCCATCTGGTCTGTCCCCCCAGAGTCCTTCCTGTCTCTACTGTAAATACTTCCTTAAATCTCGTGTTGAGCTCCTCACATACCTCTTGATCGTTTCTTGTGAGTTCTCCACCTTCTTTCCTCAGCCTTATCACCTGGTCCTTGACTGTTGTCTTCCTCCTAATGTGGCTATACAGCAGTTTCGGGTCAGATTTGACTTTCGATGCTATGTCGTTTTCATACTGACGCTGGGCCTCCCTCCTTATCTGCGCATACTCGTTTCTGGCTCTTCTACTAATCTCCTTGTTTTCCTGGGTCCTATGCCTCCTGTACCTTTTCCATTCTCTGTTGCACTTAGTTTTTGCCTCCCTACACCTTCAGGTAAACCAAGGACTCGTTTTGGTCTTCCTATTATTTCTGTTTCCCTTGGGAACAAAACTTTCCTCTGCCTCCTTGCACTTTGTTGCCACATATTCCATCATCTCGTTTACTGATTTTCCTACCATTTCTCTGTCCCACTGAACCTCCTGCAGGAAGTTTCTCATACCTGTGTAGTCCCCCCTTTTATAGTTTGGCCTGTCCCCTTCAGTTCCTGTTACCTTCTCCACTTGTAACTCTACTATATAGTCAAAACTCAGAACCACATGATCGCTAGCTCCAAGGGGCCTCTCGTAAGTGATGTCCTCAATGTCTGAACTGCTCAGGGTGAACACAAGATCCAGTCTTGCTGGCTCATCCTCCCCTCTCTCTCTGGTTGTGTCCCTGACATGTTGATGCATGAGGTTTTCAAGTACCACATCCATCATCTTGGCTCTCCATGTTTCGGGACCCCCATGTGGCTCCAGGTTTTCCCAGTCGATCTCCCTGTGGTTGAAATCGCCCATTACCAGTAACTTTGCTCTGCTCGAGTGAGCTCTTCTTGCCACCTCAGCCAGTGTGTCCACCATCACCCTGTTGTTTTCTTCGTACTCCTCTCTTGGCCTCCTGCAGTTCTGTGGTGGGTTATACATCACTCCAATGACTACTTTATGTTCTCCGGACTGAATTGTACCTACAATGTAGTCTCTTTCTCCAATCATGTCCATGCCTTCCATTTCCTCAAATCCCCATTGGTGTTTTATGAGCAGTGCAACCCCTCCTCCCCCTCTACTCCTTCTATCTTTCCTCAGGATCTGATATCCTGTTGGGAAGATTGTGTCTGTTATTGTCTCAGCGAGTTTTGTTTCTGTGACTGCTATGATGTCTGGGGATTTTTCACTGATTCTTTCATTCCACTCCTCATGTTTATTCGTTATTCCATCCGCGTTTGTGTACCAAACCTTTAGTTTCTTTTCTATCATTGTGGTCATGCAAGAATATTGGGGTTGGGGGAGCGAGAGCCTTGGTGGGGGCCTATATGGGGCTGTGGTGTAGGTGGGGTTTGTGTTGATGGGGGTGGGGTCAGAATGCCCATAAGGGACAGCTGTTGGGGTGAGGTTTGTGATATGGGGGTTGGTGGCAGAGGGAACAGTGAGTGGGTTGTAGTATAGGTTGCTCAGTTGCGTTGGGAATGTCGCGGGTGGAGTCTTTTGGTGGGAGATTCTGTGGGGTGTGTTTGCCCTTCCTCCTGTGTCTGGGTCCTGCTCATTTTCATTGCTTCTCGTTCCTCCTTGCGTCTCTGTACCCTCTCTTTCAGTGTAGTCCTTTCTTCTTGTGTTCTGTCGCGGTCGAGGTATACTCTCTGGTACCCCTCTTTGTCCCTCAGTCTTGCTTTCTCTTGCAGAATCCTGGTTCAAACTGATTCCTCCTTGAAAGTTACTCTGACAGGCCGTATCCTTCCACTCGCAAACCACCCAATTCTCTGAAAATTTGTCACCTGGGTCATATTGCCCTCCCCTATTGTTTTCATGATGCCTTCAATCATTTTTTTCTCCTCCTGTTTTATTTCTTCAAAGTTGGCCCCCTTGGCTTCTTGGAGCCCGTACACAAAAACTGACCTCGCCCTTTCCTCCTCCCACTGAGTCTCCATCTGCTTCCTCTGAGGCATTTTATTTCCTTCCATTGACATGTTCTTGCCTTCAGTCCCTGTCATATCTGAAACTTCTATTCTCAGTGAACTGTCTTTCCTGACCAGCTGTCCCTTGCTACTGCAGTTGGCTGTTAGAATCTCTGCATATAGCAAACCTTCATTGTCTTCGGACCTGTCGTTTGATCTTAGTGTGCTCATCGTCTTTTCCCTGGCCCCACGTGGGTCTGATAGGGCCTTCGTGTACGGCATGTCTCCGTTGTTGCTTACCATCCCCTTGTCTGCGCCTGACTTTGAATTTCCTGATGTCACATCTGAATTGTCATTTGTCTCTCTAATCTGTTTCAGGCTTTGCAGTTTCTCTTCTAAGCACTGTATCCTAGCTTCTGCTGCTAAGACCTGTACTTCCCACTTCCTGCACTCTTCAGCTATCCGCTCCTCCATTTTCTTACCAAGCTCTACTATCTTCCTTCCCCACTCTTCCTCCCTTTTTTGGAGCTCTAACTCCCAGTCTTTCCTCCCTGGTTCGTCTACCAGATCTCTGAGTGTGTGTGTGAGTGTGTGAGTGTGTGTGTATGAGTGTGTGTGTGTGTGTGTGTGTATGTGTGTATGAGTGTGTGTGTGTGTGTATGAGTGTGTGTGCATGTGTGTGTGTGCATGTGTGTGTATGAGTTTGTGTATGTGTGTGTGTGTGTGTGTGTTTATGTGTGTGTGTGTGTGTGTGTGTGTGTGTGTCTCAACAATCAATATTTGTACCAATAACTCACTACAGTTGTGACCGGGTGTGGAAGTGTGAATTGCTCATTACACTATAATTTGTTCATGATTGTAGCCATATATAAACGTAAGTAACCATTCTTACAGGATTCATTACCTTTGTAACTTGTGAGTTCATTACCTTGTACCTAGTTCAGCCATCACAACTTTGGGAGCCCAGTCCCTGGACCCATTACGTACCTCTGTAATCTGTAAATACCTTTGTAACTTGTCATGATTGTGACTAGACCTACCTGGAGTTCATTACCTTTGTAAATTGTGAGTTCATTACCTTTGTAAATTGTGAATTCATTACCTCTGTAACTTGCTCAGCTATCAAAACTTTGGAGTCCAGTCCCTGGACCCATTATGTACCTCTGTAACCTTTTGACTACCGCCCACAGGATGGGTATGGGGTGCATAATAAACATATTAAACTAAAGTAACTACTACTATATATAAATCACATTACTTACTACTACAAGTAAATCACAGAGCCGGCTACTACATGTGCATCACAAGAGCCAGCTACTACACGTGCATCACCGAGCCGGCTACTACATGTGCATCACAGAGCCAGCTACTACACGTGCATCACCGAGCCGGCTACTACATGTGCATCACAGAGCCAGCTACTACACGTGCATCACCGAGCCAGCTATTACATGTGCATCACAGAGCCGGCTACTACACGTGCATCACAGAGCCGGCTACTACACGTATATCACAGAGCCGGCTACTACACGTGCATCACAGAGCCGGCTACTACACATGCATCACAGAGCCGGCTACTACACGTAAATCACAGAGCCAGCTACATGTGCATCACAGCCGGTTACTACACGCGCATCACAGAGCCAGCTACATGTGCATCACAGAGCCGGCTACTACACGCACATCAAAGAGCCAGCTACATGTGAATCACAGAGCTGGCTACTACACGCACATCGCAGAGCCGGCTACTACGACCTCAGCTAGTCGTGGCCAGGAATACCTAGCGGCTGTTTATATTCATTAGGGTTAATCACCTCGTTACTGTTATGGGTTAATTACCTCATTATCTGGTACGTTGCTGACTGTTTTAAACAGTCATTAAGATTGATCTCTCATCTTTGTGTATACATAATTCTAACGTATGATGTTTCCACATGTATAAGACACACACAGAGAGCCCTGTACTAAAGCATACATATACAGAGAGAGTAAAAAGCCTAGAAAGTTGCATCAACGAGGTCCAGCAACATCACAGTAAAAAGCCTAGAAAGTTGCATCAATGAGGTCCAGCAATAATATCACAGTAAAAAGCCGAGAAAGTTGCATCGACGAGGTCCATGGTTGAAATATAATTGACTCAAGCTTCATAAAAAATGACTTCGGTGGCTAGCGCTCTCGCTTCACACGGCGAGGGCCTGGGTTCGATTCCCAGCCAGAGTAGAAACATTGGGCGTGTTTCTTTCCACCTGTTGTCTATGTTCCCCATCAGTAAAATGAATACCTGGGTGTTAGTGGACTGGTGCGGGTCGCATCCTGGGACACTTACCTAATTTGCCCGAAATGCTCA
>NC_091374.1:14858720-14868720 GCF_038502225.1 Cherax quadricarinatus
ATCACTTTAAGTGATGAGAGAGAGAGAGAGAGAGAGAGAGAGAGAGAGGAGAGACGGGGTACAGAACCGTGCAAGAATTATCTTTCGCCTGGATCCAGTCTGCTGGGATCCATCACTCTTGCAGTACCGCCTTAAACACCCTCTAGATCACATTCGTTTCAGTTTCGTGAAGACCATGAAGACAGCTATCACACCTCACGACGGGCAGTCATCAGCACTGTCACTGGCTGTGACACCCTCAAGAACATCGTTGCATCAACGACCATTCATTCCTTCACAATGATTAGCGTCGAGAGAACGATTCTCTCATGCGAAAATTAAAGAACTGAAATTAACTGATCAAATGAAAACTTTGGGAACAAAACTGGTTTCAGCTTCATGTTCCATATTTACCGTTCTCTTAATAACAGAGGCAATGCAAATAATTCTATGGTATGGATTTTAGAAGAGTTGAGGTGGGATAACTTAACTTTTAATCCCACACATGGCAGCACATGGTATAGGAAGATATATTCTCTCTCGTCGATAGAGGCATAGCTGATAAACAGGCAGGAACGAGTTTGGGTAAATAGGTGAATATAACTTTTGCAACTCTCTCAATTTTTCACTGTTACATCTGCTGGTACGTACACATTAACCACTCCTTTAAGTCAGTCATGGTACCTCTTATGTACTGGCACCATTCTCCTTATTCTCTTCCTTCCTCTTACTCAGCTTCGTCTTACAAAAATATTGAAATAGTAATCTACAGAAGTCGACTTATCAACCTTTCATTCCTTAAATAATACTCTGAAATACCGCTGTAGATGGTGTTAGATCATGCGACTCCTTCACTGGAACTTTTGGTTGTGTGATGAAGCACTCAGTGGAACTTTTGGTTGTTTACCTGGAGTTTACCTGGAGAGAGTTCCGGGGGTCAACGCCCCCGCGGCCCGGTCTGAAGCACTCAATAGAACTTTTGGTTGTGTGGTGAAGCACTCAGTGGAACTTTTGGTTGTGTGATGAAGCACTCAGTAGAACTTTTGGTTGTGTGGTGAAGCACTCAATAGAACTTTTGGTTGTGTGGTGAAGCACTCAGTGGAACTTTTGGTTGTGTGATGAAGCACTCAGTAGAACTTTTGGTTGTGTGGTGAAGCACTCAGTAGAACTTCTGGTTGTGTGGTGAAGCACTCAGTGGAACTTTTGGTTGTGTGGTGAAGCACTCAGTAGAACTTTTGGTTGTGTGGTGAAGCACTCAGTAGAACTTTTGGTTGTGTGGTGAAGCACTCAGTAGAACTTTTGGTTGTGTGGTGAAGCACTCAGTAGAACTTTTGGTTGTGTGGTGAAGCACTCAGTAGAACTTTTGGTTGTGTGGTGAAGCACTCAGTGGAACTTTTGGTTGTGTGGTGAAGCACTCAGTGGAACTTTTGGCTTGTGTGGTGAAGCACTCAGTAGAACTTTTGGTTGTGTGGTGAAGCACCTCAGTGGAACTTTTGGTTGTGTGGTGAAGCACTCAGTGGAACTTTTGGTTGTGTGGTGAAGCACTCAGTAGAACTTTTGGTTGTGTGGTGAAGCACTCAGTAGAACTTTTGGTTGTGTGGTGAAGCACTCAGTGGAACTTTTGGTTGTGTGGTGAAGCACTCAGTGGAACTTTTGGTTGTGTGGTGAAGCACTCAGTAGAACTTTTGGTTGTGTGGTGAAGCACTCAGTAGAACTTTTGGTTGTGTGGTGAAGCACTCAGTAGAACTTTTGGTTGTGTGGTGAAGCACTCAGTGGAACTTTTGGTTGTGTGGTGAAGCACTCAGTAGAACTTTTGGTTGTGTGGTGAAGCACTCAGTGGAACTTTTGGTTGTGTGGTGAAGCACTCAGTAGAACTTTTGGTTGTGTGATGAAGCACTCAGTAGAACTTTTGGTTGTGTGATGAAGCACTCAGTAGAACTTTTGGTTGTGTGATGAAGCACTCAGTAGAACTTTTGGTTGTGTGATGAAGCACTCAGTAGAACTTTTGGTTGTGTGATGAAGCACTCAGTGGAACTTTTGGTTGTGTGATGAAGCACTCAGTGGAACTTTTGGTTGTGTGATGAAGCACTCAGTAGAACTTTTGGTTGTGTGGTGAAGCACTCAGTGGAACTTTTGGTTGTGTGGTGAAGCACTCAGTGGAACTTTTGGTTGTGTGGTGAAGCACTCAGTAGAACTTTTGGTTGTGTGGTGAAGCACTCAGTAGAACTTTTGGTTGTGTGGTGAAGCACTCAGTGGAACTTTTGGTTGTGTGATGAAGCACTCAGTAGAACTTTTGGTTGTGTGATGAAGCACTCAGTAGAACTTTTGGTTGTGTGATGAAGCACTCAGTAGAACTTTTGGTTGTGTGATGAAGCACTCAGTAGAACTTTTGGTTGTGTGATGAAGCACTCAGTAGAACTTTTGGTTGTGTGGTGAAGCACTCAGTAGAACTTTTGGTTGTGTGATGAAGCACTCAGTAGAACTTTTGGTTGTGTGGTGAAGCACTCAGTAGAACTTTTGGTTGTGTGATGAAGCACTCAGTAAAACTTTTGGTTGTGTGGTGAAGCACTCAGTGGAACTTTTGGTTGTGTGGTGAAGCACTCAGTAGAACTTTTGGTTGTGTGGTGAAGCACTCAGTAAAACTTTTGGTTGTGTGATGAAGCACTCAGTAAAACTTTTGGTTGTGTGGTGAAGCACTCAGTAGAACTTTTGGTTGTGTGGTGAAGCACTCAGTAGAACTTTTGGTTGTGTGGTGAAGCACTCAGTAAAACTTTTGGTTGTGTGGTGAAGCACTCAGTGGAACTTCTGGTTGTGTGGTGAAGCACTCAGTAGAACTTTTGGTTGTGTGGTGAAGCACTCAGTAAAACTTTTGGTTGTGTGGTGAAGCACTCAGTGGAACTTTTGGTTGTGTGATGAAGCACTCAGTGGAACTTCTGGTTGTGTGGTGAAGCACTCAGTAGAACTTTTGGTTGTGTGGTGAAGCACTCAGTAGAACTTCTGGTTGTGTGGTGAAGCACTCAGTAAAACTTTTGGTTGTGTGGTGAAGCACTCAGTAGAACTTTTGGTTGTGTGGTGAAGCACTCAGTAAAACTTTTGGTTGTGTGGTGAAGCACTCAGTGGAACTTTTGGTTGTGTGATGAAGCACTCAGTGGAACTTCTGGTTGTGTGGTGAAGCACTCAGTAGAACTTTTGGTTGTGTGGTGAAGCACTCAGTAGAACTTCTGGTTGTGTGGTGAAGCACTCAGTAAAACTTTTGGTTGTGTGGTGAAGCACTCAGTAGAACTTTTGGTTGTGTGGTGAAGCACTCAGTAAAACTTTTGGTTGTGTGGTGAAGCACTCAGTGGAACTTTTGGTTGTGTGATGAAGCACTCAGTGGAACTTCTGGTTGTGTGGTGAAGCACTCAGTAGAACTTTTGGTTGTGTGGTGAAGCACTCAGTAGAACTTCTGGTTGTGTGGTGAAGCACTCAGTAAAACTTTTGGTTGTGTGGTGAAGCACTCAGTAGAACTTTTGGTTGTGTGGTGAAGCACTCAGTAAAACTTTTGGTTGTGTGGTGAAGCACTCAGTGGAACTTTTGGTTGTGTGATGAAGCACTCAGTGGAACTTCTGGTTGTGTGGTGAAGCACTCAGTAGAACTTCTGGTTGTGTGGTGAAGCACTCAGTAGAACTTTTGGTTGTGTGGTGAAGCACTCAGTAGAACTTTTGGTTGTGTGGTGAAGCACTCAGTAGAACTTTTGGTTGTGTGGTGAAGCACTCAGTAAAACTTTTGGTTGTGTGATGAAGCACTCAGTAAAACTTTTGGTTGTGTGGTGAAGCACTCAGTGGAACTTTTGGTTGTGTGGTGAAGCACTCAGTAGAACTTTTGGTTGTGTGGTGAAGCACTCAGTAAAACTTTTGGTTGTGTGATGAAGCACTCAGTAAAACTTTTGGTTGTGTGGTGAAGCACTCAGTGGAACTTTTGGTTGTGTGGTGAAGCACTCAGTAGAACTTTTGGTTGTGTGGTGAAGCACTCAGTAAAACTTTTGGTTGTGTGATGAAGCACTCAGTAAAACTTTTGGTTGTGTGGTGAAGCACTCAGTAGAACTTTTGGTTGTGTGGTGAAGCACTCAGTAGAACTTTTGGTTGTGTGGTGAAGCACTCAGTAAAACTTTTGGTTGTGTGGTGAAGCACTCAGTGGAACTTCTGGTTGTGTGGTGAAGCACTCAGTAGAACTTTTGGTTGTGTGGTGAAGCACTCAGTAGAACTTTTGGTTGTGTGGTGAAGCACTCAGTAAAACTTTTGGTTGTGTGGTGAAGCACTCAGTGGAACTTCTGGTTGTGTGGTGAAGCACTCAGTAGAACTTTTGGTTGTGTGGTGAAGCACTCAGTAAAACTTTTGGTTGTGTGGTGAAGCACTCAGTGGAACTTTTGGTTGTGTGATGAAGCACTCAGTGGAACTTCTGGTTGTGTGGTGAAGCACTCAGTAGAACTTTTGGTTGTGTGGTGAAGCACTCAGTAGAACTTCTGGTTGTGTGGTGAAGCACTCAGTAAAACTTTTGGTTGTGTGGTGAAGCACTCAGTAGAACTTTTGGTTGTGTGGTGAAGCACTCAGTAAAACTTTTGGTTGTGTGGTGAAGCACTCAGTGGAACTTTTGGTTGTGTGATGAAGCACTCAGTGGAACTTCTGGTTGTGTGGTGAAGCACTCAGTAGAACTTTTGGTTGTGTGGTGAAGCACTCAGTAGAACTTCTGGTTGTGTGGTGAAGCACTCAGTAAAACTTTTGGTTGTGTGGTGAAGCACTCAGTAGAACTTTTGGTTGTGTGGTGAAGCACTCAGTAAAACTTTTGGTTGTGTGGTGAAGCACTCAGTGGAACTTTTGGTTGTGTGATGAAGCACTCAGTGGAACTTCTGGTTGTGTGGTGAAGCACTCAGTAGAACTTCTGGTTGTGTGGTGAAGCACTCAGTAGAACTTTTGGTTGTGTGGTGAAGCACTCAGTAGAACTTTTGGTTGTGTGGTGAAGCACTCAGTAGAACTTTTGGTTGTGTGGTGAAGCACTCAGTAAAACTTTTGGTTGTGTGATGAAGCACTCAGTAAAACTTTTGGTTGTGTGGTGAAGCACTCAGTGGAACTTTTGGTTGTGTGGTGAAGCACTCAGTAGAACTTTTGGTTGTGTGGTGAAGCACTCAGTAAAACTTTTGGTTGTGTGATGAAGCACTCAGTAAAACTTTTGGTTGTGTGGTGAAGCACTCAGTGGAACTTTTGGTTGTGTGGTGAAGCACTCAGTAGAACTTTTGGTTGTGTGGTGAAGCACTCAGTAAAACTTTTGGTTGTGTGATGAAGCACTCAGTAAAACTTTTGGTTGTGTGGTGAAGCACTCAGTAGAACTTTTGGTTGTGTGGTGAAGCACTCAGTAGAACTTTTGGTTGTGTGGTGAAGCACTCAGTAAAACTTTTGGTTGTGTGGTGAAGCACTCAGTGGAACTTCTGGTTGTGTGGTGAAGCACTCAGTAGAACTTTTGGTTGTGTGGTGAAGCACTCAGTAAAACTTTTGGTTGTGTGGTGAAGCACTCAGTGGAACTTTTGGTTGTGTGATGAAGCACTCAGTGGAACTTCTGGTTGTGGTGAAGCACTCAGTAGAACTTTTGGTTGTGTGGTGAAGCACTCAGTAGAACTTCTGGTTGTGTGGTGAAGCACTCAGTAAAACTTTTGGTTGTGTGGTGAAGCACTCAGTAGAACTTTTGGTTGTGTGGTGAAGCACTCAGTAAAACTTTTGGTTGTGTGGTGAAGCACTCAGTGGAACTTTTGGTTGTGTGATGAAGCACTCAGTGGAACTTCTGGTTGTGTGGTGAAGCACTCAGTAGAACTTTTGGTTGTGTGGTGAAGCACTCAGTAGAACTTCTGGTTGTGTGGTGAAGCACTCAGTAAAACTTTTGGTTGTGTGGTGAAGCACTCAGTAGAACTTTTGGTTGTGTGGTGAAGCACTCAGTAAAACTTTTGGTTGTGTGGTGAAGCACTCAGTGGAACTTTTGGTTGTGTGATGAAGCACTCAGTGGAACTTCTGGTTGTGTGGTGAAGCACTCAGTAGAACTTCTGGTTGTGTGGTGAAGCACTCAGTGGAACTTCTGGTTGTGTGGTGAAGCACTCAGTGGAACTTTTGGTTGTGTGGTGAAGCACTCAGTGGAACTTCTGGTTGTGTGGTGAAGCACTCAGTAGAACTTTTGGTTGTGTGGTGAAGCACTCAGTAGAACTTTTGGTTGTGTGGTGAAGCACTCAGTAGAACTTTTGGTTGTGTGGTGAAGCACTCAGTAGAACTTCTGGTTGTGTGGTGAAGCACTCAGTAGAACTTTTGGTTGTGTGGTGAAGCACTCAGTAGAACTTTTGGTTGTGTGGTGAAGCACTCAGTAGAACTTCTGGTTGTGTGGTGAAGCACTCAGTAGAACTTTTGGTTGTGTGGTGAAGCACTCAGTAGAACTTTTGGTTGTGTGGTGAAGCACTCAGTAGAACTTCTGGTTGTGTGGTGAAGCACTCAGTAGAACTTCTGGTTGTGTGGTGAAGCACTCAGTAGAACTTCTGGTTGTGTGGTGAAGCACTCAGTAGAACTTTTGGTTGTGTGGTGAAGCACTCGCTGGCTTACTGGTTCGTAACATAGAATAAAATACTACACGTTTCTCTGCAGAAAAAAATGTCAAGGCTGCATGACGAGTTGCTTTACTTTTGTGCCAATATGACCCCTACGGGTTTAACGGTTCCCAATCAATAAATTAATAAATCATACAGATTTTTATTACCTTATTAACTTAGCATTTATCTTTATCAAATCCTCATCTAACTGGTTGTAATTACCTGTAAAAGTAAGTATTAATCAGTAGAGGATTATAGTGTTATTATGGTGATAACTGGTGAAGGTGATTCTCTACCTACCTGGAGGGTATTCCGGGGGATCAACGCCCCCGCGGCCCGGTCCGTGACCATGCCTCCCGGTGGATTAGGGCCTGGTCAACTAGGCTGTTACTGCTGGCCGCACGTAGTTCAAAGTACGAGCCACAGCCCGGCTTATCCGGCACTATCTGTCCAGCTCACTCTTGAAGACAACCAGGGGTCTATTGGTAATTCCCCTTATGGCTGGTGGGAGGCTGTTGAACAGTCCTGGGCTCCGGACACTTAGTGTTTTCTCTTAGTGTACTAATGGCGCCCCTACTTTTCACTACGGATGTTACATCGCCTGCCAAGTCTTTTATTGTCGTAGGGAGTGATTTTTGTGTGCAGATTAGGGACCAGTCCCTCCAGAATCTTCCAGGTCTAGAATATGATGTATCTTTCTCGCCTGCGCTCCAGTGAGTACAAGTCAAGTGCTTCCAGGTGTTCCCAGTAGTTAAGGTGTTTGATGGAACTTACATGTGCAGTAAAGGTTCTCTGTACATTCTCTAGATCTGCAATTTCACCTGCCTTGAATGGAGGCAGGTGAATGCAGCTTAGCGGTGGTAGTTGTAGCAGTAGTGGTGATGGTGGTTGTAAGTGTTGGTGGTAGTTGTAGCAGTAGTAGTGGTGATGTTGGTTGTAACTGTTGGTGGTAGTTGTATCAGTAGTAGTGGTGATGGTGGTTGTAACTGTTGGTGGTAGTTGTATCAGTAGTAGTGGTGATGGTGGTTGTAACTGTTGGTGGTTGTAACTGTTGGTGGCAGTAACTGTTGGTGGCAGTTGTATCAGTAGTAGTGGTGATGGTTGCTGTAACTATTGGTGGTAGTTGTATCAGTAGTAGTGGTGATGGTTGCTGTAACTATTGGTGGTAGTTGTATCAGTAGTAGTGGTGATGGTTGCTGTAACTATTGGTGGTAGTTGTATCAGTAGTAGTGGTGATGGTTGTAACTGTTGGTGGCTGTAACTGTTGGTGGCAGTTGTAGCAGTAGTAGTGGTGATGGTGGTTCCAACTGTTGGTGGTAGTTGTATAAGTAGTAGTGGTGATGGTGGTTGTAACTGTTGGTGGCAGTTGTAGCAGTAGTAGTGGTGATGTTGGTTGTAACTGTTGGTGGTAGTTGTATCAGTAGTAGTGCTGATGGTGGTTGTAACTGTTGGTGGTAGTTGTGATGGTGGTTGTAACTATTGGTGGTAGTTGTAGCAGTAGTAGTGGTGATGGTTGCTGTATTGTTGGTGGTAGTGGTTGTAAGAGGGACAGATGACGAGACTGTCATATATGACAGAATGACAATTATTTTAGCTCATTTTCCCCCCTATGGACGTAGAATATTACTTTTCTATCAAAATTTAATAATTCACCTTCAATTTTGCTGAAAATAGGTAACTGTCAGTTGATAATTACTTTAGGCTCACACTGCCGGTAGAAATTAACCAGTGTAAACACACTCATCACGACCCACAAACTGACCTGTCACTGCCGATGCTGGGGACAGTGTCCATTACAGTGACACCTTATAACCGATTCCCTAGTAATGTCTAATAAATTTTTGATGGCCCCCAGTTAGATTTTGATGTCGCAATATGATTTCGGTGACCCAGTCGGATTTTGGTGGCTGGATTAAATTTTGATGTCCTAATAAGATTTTGATGTTCCGGTCATATTTCGAGGTAAGAGTTAATTTTTTATGCCATAATCAGATACTGATGCCCCAGTCAGATAATACCATTAACAGATACTGAAACGCCAATCAGATACTGATGCCCCAGTCACATACTGCCATAATCAGATACTGAAACGCCAATCAGATACTGATGCCCCAGTCACATACTGCCATAATCAGATACTGAAACGCCAATCAGATACTGATGCCCCAGTCACATACTGCCATTATCAGATACTGAAACGCCAATCAGATACTGATGCCCCAGTCACATACTGCCATAATCAGATACTGAAACGCCAATCAGATACTGATGCCCCAGTCACATACTGCCATAATCAGATACTGAAACGCCAATCAGATACTGATGCCCCAGTCACATACTGCCATTATCAGATACTGAAATGCCAATCAGATACTGATGCCCCAGTCACATACTGCCATTATCAGATACTGAAACGCCAATCAGATACTGATGCCCCAGTCACATACTGCCATAATCAGATACTGAAACGCCAATCAGATACTGATGCCCCAGTCACATACTGCCATAATCAGATACTGAAACGCCAATCAGATACTGATGCCCCAGTCACATACTGCCATTATCAGATACTGAAACGCCAATCAGATACTGATGCCCCAGTCACATACTGCCATTATCAGATACTGAAACGCCAATCAGATACTGAATCCCCAATCATATTTTGTATTCACCTGAGTGGTAAGAAAGCAATTTCCACCATGATTAGGGAATTATAACATGGCTTTTGCATGGTAATTCCATTGTTCTGTCTGAAGGATAATCAAACGAGGTAATTTACCAACTTAGCTGTTTTTCTTTGGTGGAAACAAGGATTGAGAAAATGAGAATTGAATTTAAAATTTGGTGATACAGAGTTGTTAGTGTGTGTGTGTGTGTGTGTGTGTGTGTGTGTGTGTGTGTGTGTGTGTGTTTGTGCGTGTGTGTGTTGTGTGTGTGTTTGTGCGTGTGTGTGTTGTGTGTGTGTGGTGTGTGTGTATGTGTGTGTGTGTGTGTATGTGTGTATGTGTGTGTGTTGTGTGTGTGTGTTGCGTGTGTGTGTGCGTGTGTTGTGTGTGTGTGCGTGTGTGTGTTGGTATATTCCCTCTTGATGTTCCCTTCTGTGGTGTCTTCCCACAGCCCTTCCTGTCTCTACTGTAAAAACTTCCTTAAATCTCCTGTTCAGCTCCTCACATACCTCCTGATCATTTCTTGCGAGTTCTCCATCTTCTGTCCTTAATCTTATCACCTGGTCTTTGACTGTTGTCTTCCTCCTGATGTGGCTATACAACAGTTTCGGGTCAGTCTTGATTCTCGATGCTATGTCATTTTCATACTGTCGCTGGGCCTCCCTCCTTACCTGTGCATACTCATTCCTGGCTCTGCGACTGATCTCCCTATTTTCGTGTGTTCTCTGCCTTCTGTACTTTTTCCATTCTCTATTGC
>NC_091374.1:14873720-14876220 GCF_038502225.1 Cherax quadricarinatus
CTGGTAGTTAAGTAGGATTCGAACCTACACAGTATCAAAATACGAGGTATTTGCGCTACATCTGGCCGAGTGGCATAATCATAATAATAATAATAATAATATCTCTATCTCTACATGTACAAGGTATACATTCCTAGCTGACATCAATGACATACTACTGTATATAAAGTTCCTTGTTATGCAGAGCATTTCGGGCAAATTAGGTCAATTTTGTCCCCAGGATGCGACCCACACCAGTCAACTACCACCCAGGTACCTATTTTACTAAGTGAACAGGAAGTGTGTGTGTGCAGGTTCGAATCCCGCTGTGGACCGAGAGGTAATGTATGTATACAGTAGATAAACCCACGTGGGTTGAGGGGGGAGAGGGGCACTAATCTAGCAGCGTACCCCCCCTGGAACGAGGCAGTCCCTCGGGGGCAGTGCATAAACCTCGCCCCAACAGCAGAGGAACATAAGGGCGAGAATTAGGTCGCGGCGCCTCTTCCTGACGCTCGCCCGGCTATCATCGGCCAAAATGAGCTGACGATCCAACCAGGTAATTACACTAAGGATCGGCTGACAAAGTGTGACGGTGATTAAGAGCCTCGTTGTAGGGGAGGGGAAAGGAGGGGAGGATTACTCAGTATTAATCAGATTGGTTATGGGGGAGAGAGGGGGGAGAGGTTAAAAGGGGGACAAAAAAGGAAGGGAGGAGGGGAAGACAAAATGGGTGGGAGAGGGAAAGCGAAGAGAAAGGGGGGAGGGAGGGAAGGGGGGATACGTCACCACCCACTGTATATCCCTGGAGGGTATAAACGTCGTCACTGTATATACCTGGAGGGTATAAACGTCGTCACTGTATATCCCTGGAGGGTATAAACGTCGTCACTGTATATCCCTGGAGGGTATAAACGTCGTCACTGTATATCCCTGGAGGGTATAAACGTCGTCCCTGTATATCCCTGGAAGGTATAAATGTCGCCACTATATATCCCTGGAGGGTACACACGTTGCCATTGTATATCGATACCCTGGAGGGTATAGACCTTGGCATATCCCATAGAACGTTGTCATATCCCACAAAGTAATGACGTAATCTTTGTATATCCCTGGATAGTGACGCAACATTCGTATATCCCCTGGATAGTGACGTCACCTCTGTATAGCCCCCCTAGAAAGTATTGACGTCACATTTACACATGCCAGGAGAACAATGACGTCGTGACTGTACATCGTTATACAGATTATGACATCAGTACTGTATATACCAGGAGAGTTATACCACAATTACTATATATCCCAGGAGCTTCATTACAATAACCACCAGAAAATTAAGAGATAAAAAATACCACCATCAATTACCTAACAATTATCGTACGAGGAATCACAATCAGGTCAATTTTATCAAAAAATTATTTATATGTTACCCTGATGAGAAGATTTTGAAGATTATTCATTATTATTCATTATTAATCAGGGGAATAATAAAGTCATTAATGATCAAAGGGTTCCATTATTACATGTCTTATCATTACTTTTAGTAAAATTAGTCTGTACGGGACAGTTTGTTACAGTGTTGGAACGCTGCTTTGAGGGGACGGGGGCGTTATCATTTTTATTGCTCGTTATTAAGCGTTGTTACTCAGTCGAGTCGTTATCAAAGATCTCTCCTATATGGACCAAAGAAATCACGATAAAACGCGTGATTGCAAATGCAGGAAAAAGTACCAGTGAAAAAATTGACCAGGAAAACGTTAGCGTTTTAATGTGCTTACACGCACATCTTCCGAGGAATAGGAAGGAGAGGCTAGAGAGGCAAGTTTTATAAGTAACTAAGTGAGGTGATGTCACATATTCCTGAAGTGTTTTGAAGAAGTTTTCGCCAAAGGATATTAATATTTCATCATAAACAAAGTTAATATATGACTCGAATGGTAGCGCACTCAGCTCACACACTGAGGTCCGAGGGGATGTCGATTCCCGGTAAGGGTGGAAACATTAGGACGTGTTTCTTAAAGACACCTGCTGTCCATGTTCACCTAGCAGTACAATAGGTACCTGGGTGTTAGTCGACTGGTGTGGATCGCATCCAGAGGACAAAACTGACCTAATTGGCCCGAAATGCTCTGTACATCCAGGGACTTTCTATATAGTATGGCACTGGTGTCAGCTAGGCCTGTATACCTTATACATGTACTTGTAGAAATATATAATTATTACTACAAAGGGTCACCTTGTTTAGTCCCTCTTGTTATAAGTCTATCTTCACCTGTGACCAAAGAAACAGATTCTTCGTACACTGACATTATATATATCAGGAATACATTTTGTACACCATGATTATACAGTGCTCTGAGGACAGACGTGAGATTAACAGGATCAGAGACATTACACTCGGAACAAGTGCAATCAATGGTGTCGATGTCTTACTCTCACTAATTATAACATAATATCTTATGTACCAAGCCGTCAGCGGTGAGGAAGTCCTTTGCGTAATCAAGTGGAATACACTTCACCC
>NC_091374.1:14881220-14926220 GCF_038502225.1 Cherax quadricarinatus
TGGGAAGGTATGGAATAACTCGAGAAGAAGAGTATTAATGAACTATCACCTGCACTGTAAGAGGATAATGTGGAGGGCGCAGGAAGAGAGACTAATCACCCAGAGCTTAACTTTAAACTCCCGTAACTTCGTTAATTTTCTAACGATGAACCTGACGTTAATTTCTTAACCCTTCTTGTAAACTTAGATATATTTTCTTTGAAGTTATTTTAGGCAGAGTTAGTTAGATCACGTTAATCCATTAAAAAAACGAGAGCTGCACGTCTGGCAACGAAGTGGCCCACAGTAACCAAATGATAATGCTGGCCCACAGATGGCTCCAACTTCATCCTGTTCCTTACTTGTACGTTTCATAACAAAAATGCTTTCAAATGAGCTGATGTAGGTAACAGCTCTTAGCTTGTCAATAAAGTTAGGAATCCTCAACCTAACCTTGTCAAACCCTATGTAGAGAGAGAGAGAGAGAGAGAGAGAGAGAGAGAGAGAGAGAGAGAGAATGGGATAAGGAAAAGAGGTTTTCCACGAAAGCAAATCAATGAAAGGGACTTATGGAAAGTCTTAAAGAAAAGTCTAGTGACTAGAAGAGAGAAGACGGAAGAATAGAGATGAAGGAAGGGATGAAGGAAGACAGGGATGAAAAAGATTGAAAAGACTGAAGGAAAAAGGGAGAAAAGGAAACGACGGGAACAGGGAAGAAAAAAGACAGAAAGGACAAAGAACAGACTGAAGGAAGCAAGGACAAACTGAAGGAAGCAAGGACAGACTGAAGGACAAAATGAAGCAAGGACAGAGTGATGGAAGTAGAGAGAGAGTAAAGGAAGCAAGAAGAGAGTGAAGCAAGGAGAGAGTGAAGCAAGGAAAGAGTGAAGCAAGGACAGAGTGAAGAAGAGAGTGAAGCAAGGAGTAAAGCAAGGAGAGAGTGAAGCAAGGACAGAGTGAAGAAGAGAGTGAAGCAAGGAAGCAAGGAGTGAAGCAAGGAAGCAAGGAGTGAAGCAAGAAGAGAGTGAAGCAAGGAAGCAAGGAGTGAAGCAAGGACAGAGTGAAGAAGAGAGTGAAGCAAGGAAGCAAGGAGTGAAGCAAGGACAGAGTGAAGAAGAGAGTGAAGCAAGGAGTGAAGCAAGGACAGAGTGAAGAAGAGAGTGAAGCAAGGAGTGAAGCAAGGAAGCAAGGACAGAGTGAAGAAGAGAGTGAAGCAAGGACAGAGTGAAGAGAGTGAAGCAAGGAGTGAAGCAAGGAAGCAAGGAGTGAAGCAAGGAGAAGCCTCCTACCGTCTAGCTGGCTACTTTATATCTTCCTTATTATAATATCTTCCTCATTACCCTAAACTCAGCCACTTGCTCCGCTTCTCTCCCTTTACTCCCCCTTTACTCTCCCTTTACTCTCCCAGTTTACACTTTTATTCACCCTCGTATATAAGAGTAAATGTTACTGTTATGTTACAGTTCTCCTGAGTTACGACGCTGTTACGTATTCCACTGTAACATCGGTGCCGCGGTGGCTCAGCGTTACATCGGCTCCCACCCAAAGGACCCCGGCTCGATCCCGGGAGCGGGTGGAGAAGACTGGGCGAGCCTCCCGGTACCTATCGCCGCTGATCACCTGGAAGTAGGTACCCAGGTGACGGTGTGAGATATCTTGATGTTAGCAAAGGGATCTTGATTCAAGGGACTGGGGCTACTCCCATGACCCTGATGCTGTGGGGGCACACGGGTTTAGAGCTTCGGCGAGAATGTGATCGTGGGAGGCCAGTCTGTTGCTATTGTTTAATTGTTGCAACTATTGCTGGTCGTGTTGCAAATATTGTGTCTCGTTGATTTTGTGTTGTTGAATGTGTCTTGTTACGATTGTGTTGCAATTTTTGTTGCAGTTTTCTTGCAGTTATTGTCTTCTTCTGATTGTTTGTCTTTGGAAAAAATTTCTTCCATTTTTAAAAACTCTTGATTTGCAATGATTGTAATTTCTTTCTAACCTTTTTCTACTTATATTGTTACTTATATTGTTACTTATATTGTTACTTCTATTGTTACTTCTATTGTTACTTCTATTCTTACTTCTATTGTTACTTCTATTCTTACTTCTATTATTGATATTACTTCTATTGTTACTTCTATTCTTACTTCTATTGTTACTTCTATTGTTACTTCTATTCTTACTTCTATTGTTACTTCTATTGTTACTTCTATTCTTACTTCTATTATTGATATTACTTCTATTGTTACTTCTATTCTTACTTCTATTGTTACTTCTATTCTTACTTCTATTATTGATATTACTTCTATTGTTACTTCTATTGTTACTTCTATTCTTACTTCTATTATTGATATTACTTCTATTGTTACTTCTATTCTTACTTCTATTGTTACTTCTATTGTTACTTCTATTCTTACTTCTATTATTGATATTACTTCTATTGTTACTTCTATTATTGATATTACTTCTATTGTTACTTCTATTCTTACTTCTATTGTTACTTCTATTGTTACTTCTATTCTTACTTCTATTATTGATATTACTTCTATTGTTACTTCTATTATTGATATTACTTCTATTCTTACTTCTATTGTTACTTCTATTGTTACTTCTATTCTTACTTCTATTATTGATATTACTTCTATTCTTACTTCTATTATTGATATTACTTCTATTGTTACTTCTATTCTTACTTCTATTGTTACTTCTATTGTTACTTCTATTGTTACTTCTATTCTTACTTCTATTGTTACTTCTATTGTTACTTCTATTGTTACTTCTATTCTTACTTCTATTGTTACTTCTATTGTTACTTCTATTCTTACTTCTATTGTTACTTCTATTCTTACTTCTATTGTTACTTCTATTGTTACTTCTATTCTTACTTCTATTGTTACTTCTATTCTTACTTCTATTCTTACTTCTATTGTTACTTCTATTGTTACTTCTATTGTTACTTCTATTCTTACTTCTATTGTTACTTCTATTGTTACTTCTATTCTTACTTCTATTGTTACTTCTATTCTTACTTCTATTCTTACTTCTATTATTGATATTACTTCTATTGTTACTTCTATTCTTACTTCTATTGTTACTTCTATTGTTACTTCTATTATTGATATTACTTCTATTGTTACTTCTATTGTTACTTCTATTGTTATTTCTATTATTGATATTACTTCTATTGTTACTTCTATTCTTACTTCTATTGTTACTTCTATTCTTACTTCTATTGTTACTTCTATTGTTACTTCTATTCTTACTTCTATTGTTACTTCTATTATTGATATTACTTCTATTATTACTTCTATTGTTACTTCTATTGTTACTTCTATTGTTACTTCTATCGTTACTTCTATTATTGATATTACTTCTATTGTTACTTCTATCGTTACTTCTATTATTGATATTGCTTCTATTGTTACTTCTATCGTTACTTCTATTATTGATATTACTTCTATTGTTACTTCTATTGTTACTTCTATCGTTACTTCTATTATTGATATTACTTCTATTGTTACTTCTATCGTTACTTCTATTATTGATATTGCTTCTATTGTTACTTCTATTGTTACTTCTATTATTGATATTACTTCTATTGTTACTTCTATTCTTACTTCTATTATTGATATTACTTCTATTGTTACTTCTATTCTTACTTCTATTATTGATATTACTTCTATTGTTACTTCTATTGTTACTTCTATCGTTACTTCTATTATTGATATTACTTCTATTGTTACTTCTATTGTTACTTCTATTGTTACTTCTATTGATATTACTTCTATTGTTACTTCTATTGTTACTTCTATTGTTACTTCTATTGTTACTTCTATTCTTACTTCTATTATTGATATTACTTCTATTGTTACTTCTATTGTTACTTCTATTGTTACTTCTATTCTTACTTCTATTATTGATATTACTTCTATTGTTACTTCTATTGATATTACTTCTATTGTTACTTCTATTGTTACTTCTATTGTTACTTCTATTGTTACTTCTATTGTTACTTCTATTCTTACTTCTATTATTGATATTACTTCTATTGTTACTTCTATTGTTACTTCTATTGTTACTTCTATTGTTACTTCTATTGTTACTTCTATTCTTACTTCTATTATTGATATTACTTCTATTGTTACTTCTATCGTTACTTCTATTATTGATATTACTTCTATTGTTACTTCTATTGTTACTTCTATTGTTACTTCTATTCTTGATATTACTTCTATTGTTACTTCTATTCTTACTTCTATTATTGATATTACTTCTATTGTTACTTCTATTCTTACTTCTATTATTGATATTACTTCTATTGTTACTTCTATTGTTACTTCTATTCTTACTTCTATTATTGATATTACTTCTATTGTTACTTCTATTGTTACTTCTATTGTTACTTCTATTGTTACTTCTATTGTTACTTCTATTGTTACTTCTATTCTTACTTCTATTATTGATATTACTTCTATTGTTACTTCTATTGTTACTTCTATTGTTACTTCTATTCTTACTTCTATTATTGATATTACTTCTATTGTTACTTCTATTCTTACTTCTATTATTGATATTACTTCTATTGTTACTTCTATTGTTACTTCTATTGTTACTTCTATTCTTACTTCTATTATTGATATTACTTCTATTGTTACTTCTATTCTTACTTCTATTGTTCTATTGTTACTTCTATTCTTACTTCTATTATTGATATTACTTCTATTGTTACTTCTATTCTTACTTCTATTGTTACTTCTATTGTTACTTCTATTCTTACTTCTATTATTGATATTACTTCTATTGTTACTTCTATTGTTACTTCTATTGTTACTTCTATTATTGATATTACTTCTATTGTTACTTCTATTGTTACTTCTATTATTGATATTACTTATATTGTTACTTCTATTGTTACTTCTATTGTTACTTCTATTATTGATATTACTTCTATTGTTACTTCTATTGTTACTTCTATTGTTACTTCTATTCTTAGTTATATTATTGATATTACTTCTATTGTTACTTCTATTGTTACTTCTATTGTTACTTCTATTATTGATATTACTTCTATTGTTACTTCTATCGTTACTTCTATTATTGATATTACTTCTATTGTTACTTCTATTGTTACTTCTATGGTTACTTCTATGGTTACTTCTATTGTTACTTCTATTGTTACTTCTATGGTTACTTCTATTGTTACTTCTATTGTTACTTCTATTGTTACTTCTATTACTTCTATTGTTACTTCTATTGTTACTTCTATTGTTACTTCTATTATTGATATTACTTCTATTGTTACTTCTATAATTACTTCTATTGTTACTTCTATTGTTACTTCTATTCTTACTTCTATTCTTACTTCTATTCTTACTTCTATTACTTCTATTGTTACTTCTATTGTTACTTCTATTGTTACTTCTATTGTTACTTCTATTACTTCTATTGTTACTTCTATTGTTACTTCTATTACTTCTATTGTTACTTCTATTACTTCTATTGTTACTTCTATTGTTACTTCTATTACTTCTATTGTTACTTCTATTGTTACTTCTATTACTTCTATTGTTACTTCTATTATTGATATTACTTCTATTGTTACATCTATTATTACTGTTATTACATCTGCTAGTACAAAAAAAAAATCTTTTCAATGTCAGCTATATAATATCTGTTTCCTGACGCGGGTCTTACTCGTATGATGACCCGAAGCTGGAGCTTTTGGTCACCTGACCGAGGCCTTCCGCTGGCTTACCTCTCTTTGAAAAATTAAGGATACAATAAAATTTTTTCCATTAAACTCGCTTAAATGTATGAAAATATATAGTTTCGGGCCTGGTACTGCTCCCTCGGTACTATGGTGGTACTGCTCCCTCGGTACTATGGTGGTACTGCTCCCTCGGTACTATGGTGGTACTGCTCCCTCGGTACTATGATGGTACTGCTCCCTCGGTACTATGGTGGTACTGCTCCCTCGGTACTATGGTGGTACTGCTCCCTCGGTACTATGATGGTACTGCTCCCTCGGTACTATGGTGGTACTGCTCCCTCGGTACTGTGGTGGTACTGCTCCCTCGGTACTATGATGGTACTGCTCCCTCGGTACTATGATGGTACTGCTCCCTCGGTACTATAATGGTACTGCTCCCTCGGTACTATGATGGTACTGCTCCCTCGGTACTATAATGGTACTGCTCCCTCGGTACTGTGATGGTACTGCTCCCTCGGTACTATGATGGTACTGCTCCCTCGGTACTATAATGGTACTGCTCCCTCGGTACTATAATGGTACTGCTCCCTCGGTACTATGATGGTACTGCTCCCTCGGTACTATGATGGTACTGCTCCCTCGGTACTATAATGGTACTGCTCCCTCGGTACTATGATGGTACTGCTCCCTCGGTACTATAATGGTACTGCTCCCTCGGTACTGTGATGGTACTGCTCCCTCGGTACTATAATGGTACTGCTCCCTCGGTACTATGATGGTACTGCTCCCTCGGTACTATGATGGTACTGCTCCCTCGGTACTATGATGGTACTGCTCCCTCGGTACTATGATGGTACTGCTCCCTCGGTACTATAATGGTACTGCTCCCTCGGTACTATGATGGTACTGCTCCCTCGGTACTATGATGGTACTGCTCCCTCGGTACTATAATGGTACTGCTCCCTCGGTACTATGATGGTACTGCTCCCTCGGTACTATAATGGTACTGCTCCCTCGGTACTGTGATGGTACTGCTCCCTCGGTACTATAATGGTACTGCTCCCTCGGTACTATGATGGTACTGCTCCCTCGGTACTATGATGGTACTGCTCCCTCGGTACTATAATGGTACTGCTCCCTCGGTACTATAATGGTACTGCTCCCTCGGTACTATGATGGTACTGCTCCCTCGGTACTATAATGGTACTGCTCCCTCGGTACTATGATGGTACTGCTCCCTCGGTACTATAATGGTACTGCTCCCTCGGTACTATGATGGTACTGCTCCCTCGGTACTGTGATGGTACTGCTCCCTCGGTACTATAATGGTACTGCTCCCTCGGTACTATGATGGTACTGCTCCCTCGGTACTATGATGGTACTGCTCCCTCGGTACTATGATGGTACTGCTCCTTCGGTACTATGATGGTACTGCTCCCTCGGTACTATGATGGTACTGCTCCCTCGGTACTATGATGGTACTGCTCCCTCGGTACTATGATGGTACTGCTCCCTCGGTACTATGATGGTACTGCTCCCTCGGTACTATGATGGTACTGCTCCCTCGGTACTATGATGGTACTGCCCTCGGTACTATGATGGTACTGCTCCCTCGGTACTATGATGGTACTGCTCCCTCGGTACTATGATGGTACTGCTCCCTCGGTACTATGATGGTACTGCTCCCTCGGTACTATGATGGTACTGCTCCCTCGGTACTATGATGGTACTTCTCCCTCGGATGGTACTGCTCCCTCGGTACTAGGATGGTACTGCTCCCTCGGTACTATGATGGTACTGCTCCCTCGGTACTATGATGGTACTGCTCCCTCGGTACTATGATGGTACTGCTCCCTCGGTACTATGATGGTACTGCTCCCTCGGTACTATGATGGTACTGCTCCCTCGGTACTATGATGGTACTGCTCCCTCGGTACTATGATGGTACTGCTCCCTCGGTACTATGATGGTACTGCTCCCTCGGTACTATGATGGTACTGCTCCCTCGGTACTATGATGGTACTGCTCCCTCGGTACTATGATGGTACTGCTCCCTCGGTACTCTGATGGTACTGCTCCCTCTGTACTATGGTACTGCTCCCTCGGTACTATGATGGTACTGCTCCCTCGGTACTATTATGGTACTGCTCCCTCGGTACTATGATGGTACTGCTCCCTCGGTACTATGATGGTACTGCTCCCTCGGTACTATGATGGTACTGCTCCCTCGGTACTATGATGGTACTGCTCCCTCGGTACTGTGGTGGTACTGCTCCCTCGGTACTGTGGTGGTACTGCTCCCTCGGTACTATGATGGTACTGCTCCCTCGGTACTATGATGGTACTGCTCCCTCGGTACTATGATGGTACTGCTCCCTCGGTACTATGATGGTACTGCTCCCTCGGTACTATGATGGTACTGCTCCCTCGGTACTATGATGGTACTGCTCCCTCGGTACTATGATGGTACTGCTCCCTCGGTACTATGATGGTACTGCTCCCTCGGTACTATGATGGTACTGCTCCCTCGGTACTATGATGGTACTGCTCCCTCGGTACTATGATGGTACTGCTCCCTCGGTACTATGATGGTACTGCTCCCTCGGTACTATGATGGTACTGCTCCCTCGGTACTATGATGGTACTGCTCCCTCGGTACTATGATGGTACTGCTCCCTCGGTACTATGATGGTACTGCTCCCTCGGTACTATGATGGTACTGCTCCCTCGGTACTATGATGGTACTGCTCCCTCGGTACTATGATGGTACTGCTCCCTCGGTACTATGATGGTACTGCTCCCTCGGTACTATGATGGTACTGCTCCCTCGGTACTATGATGGTACTGCTCCCTCGGTACTATGATGGTACTGCTCCCTCGGTACTATGATGGTACTGCTCCCTCGGTACTATGATGGTACTGCTCCCTCGGTACTATGATGGTACTGCTCCCTCGGTACTATGATGGTACTGCTCCCTCGGTACTATGATGGTACTGCTCCCTCGGTACTATGATGGTACTGCTCCCTCGGTACTATGATGGTACTGCTCCCTCGGTACTATGATGGTACTGCTCCCTCGGTACTATGATGGTACTGCTCCCTCGGTACTATGATGGTACTGCTCCCTCGGTACTATGATGGTACTGCTCCCTCGGTACTATGATGGTACTGCTCCCTCGGTACTATGATGGTACTGCTCCCTCGGTACTATGATGGTACTGCTCCCTCGGTACTATGATGGTACTGCTCCCTCGGTACTATGATGGTACTGCTCCCTCGGTACCTCGGTACTATGATGGTACTGCTCCCTCGGTACTATAATGGTACTGCTCCCTCGGTACTATGATGGTACTGCTCCCTCGGTACTATGATGGTACTGCTCCCTCGGTACTATGATGGTACTGCTCCCTCGGTACTATGATGGTACTGCTCCCTCGGTACTGTGATGGTACTGCTCCCTCGGTACTATGATGGTACTGCTCCCTCGGTACTGTGATGGTACTGCTCCCTCGGTACTATGATGGTACTGCTCCCTCGGTACTATGATGGTACTGCTCCCTCGGTACTATGATGGTACTGCTCCCTCGGTACTATGATGGTACTGCTCCCTCGGTACTATGATGGTACTGCTCCCTCGGTACTATGATGGTACTGCTCCCTCGGTACTATGATGGTACTGCTCCCTCGGTACTATGATGGTACTGCTCCCTCGGTACTATGATGGTCCTTCCCTCGGTACTATGATAGTCCTTCCCTCGGTACTATGATGGTACTGCTCCCTCGGTACTATGATGGTACTGCTCCCTCGGTACTATGATGGTACTGCTCCCTCGGTACTATGATGGTACTGCTCCCTCGGTACTGTGATGGTACTGCTCCCTCGGTACTATGATGGTACTGCTCCCTCGGTACTATGATGGTACTGCTCCCTCGGTACTATGATGGTACTGCTCCCTCGGTACTGTGATGGTACTGCTCCCTCGGTACTATGATGGTACTCCTCCCTCGGTACTATGATGGTACTGCTCCCTCGGTACTATGATGGCACTGCTCCCTCGGTACTATGATGGTACTGCTCCCTCGGTACTATGATGGTACTGCTCCCTCGGTACTATGATGGTACTGCTCCCTCGGTACTATGATGGTACTGCTCCCTCGGTACTATGATGGTACTGATCCCTCGGTACTATGATGGTACTGCTCCCTCGGTACTGTGATGGTACTGCTCCCTCGGTACTATGATGGTACTGCTCCCTTGGTACTGTGGTGATACTGCTCCCTCGGTACTATGATGGTACTGCTCCCTCGGTACTGTGATGGTAGTGCTCCCTTGGTACTATGATGGTACTGCTCCCTCGGTACTATGATGGTACTGCTCCCTCGGTACTATGATGGTACTGCTCCCTCGGTACTATGATGGTACTGCTCCCTCGGTACTATGATGGTACTGCTCCCTCGGTACTATGATGGTACTGCTCCCTCGGTACTATGATGGTACTGCTCCCTCGGTACTATGATGGTACTGCTCCCTCGGTACTGTGATGGTACTGCTCCCTCGGTATTATGATGGTACTGCTCCCTCGGTACTATGATGGTACTGCTCCCTCGGTACTCTGATGGTACTGCTCCCTCGGTACTGTGATGGTACTGCTCCCTCGGTACTGTGATGGTACTGCTCCCTCGGTACTGTGATGGTACTGCTCCCTCGGTACTATGATGGTACTGCTCCCTCGGTACTATGATGGTACTGCTCCCTCGGTACTATGATGGTACTGCTCCCTCGGTATTGTGATGGTACTGCTCCATCGGTACTATGATGGTACTGCTCCCTCGGTACTGTGATGGTACTGCTCCCTCGGTACTATGATGGTACTGCTCCCTCGGTACTATGAGGGTACTGCTCCCTCGGTACTATGATGGTACTGCTCCCTCGGTACTATGATGGTACTGCCCTTCGGTACTGTGATGGTACTGCTCCCTCGGTACTATGATGGTACTGCTCCCTCGGTACTATGATGGTACTGCTCCCTCGGTACTATGATGGTACTGCTCCCTCGGTACTATGATGGTACTACTCCCTCGGTACTATGATGGTACTGCTCCCTCGGTACTATGATGGTACTGCTCCCTCGGTTCTATGATGGTACTGCTCCCTCGGTACTATGATGGTCCTTCCCTCGGTACTATGATAGTCCTTCCCTCGGTACTATGATGGTCCTTCTCTCGGTACTGTGATGGTCCTTCCCTCGGTACTATGATGGTCCTTCCCTCGGTACTATGATGGTCCTTCCCTCGGTACTATGATGGTCCTTCTCTCGGTACTATGATGGTCCTTCCCTCGGTACTATGATGGTCCTTCTCTCGGTACTGTGATGGTCCTTCTCTCGGTACTATGATGGTCCTTCCCTCGGTACTATGATGGTCCTTCCCTCGGTACTATGATGGTCCTTCTCTCGGTACTATGATGGTCCTTCCCTCGGTACTATGATGGTCCTTCTCTCGGTACTATGATGGTCCTTCTCTCGGTACTATGATGGTCCTTCTCTCGGTACTATGATGGTCCTTCTCTCGGTACTATGATGGTCCTTCCCTTGGTACTATGATGGTCCTTCCCTTGGTACTATGATGGTCCTTCCCTCGGTACTATGATGGTCCTTCTCTCGGTACTATGATGGTCCTTCCCTCGGTACTATGATGGTCCTTCCCTCGGTACTATGATGGTCCTTCTCTCGGTACTATGATGGTCCTTCATTCGGTACTATGATGATCCTTCCCTCGGTACTATGATGGTCCTTCCCTCGGTACTATGATGGTCCTTCTCTCGGTACTGTGATGGTCCTTCTCTCGGTACTATGATGGTCCTTCTCTGTACTATGATGGTCCTTCCCTCGGTACTATGATGGTCCTTCTCTCGGTACTATGATGGTCCTTCCCTCGGTACAATGATGGTCCTTCTTTCGGTACTGTGATGGTCCTTCTCTCGGTACTATGATGGTCCTTCTCTGTACTATGATGGTCCTTCCCTCGGTACTATGATGGTCCTTCTCTCGGTACTATGATGGTCCTTCCCTCGGTACAATGATGGTCCTTCTTTCGGTACTGTGATGGTCCTTCCCTCGGTACTATGATGGTCCTTCTCTCGGCACTATGATGGTCCTTCTCTCGGCACTATGATGGTCCTTCTCTCAGTACTATGATGGTCCTTCTGTCGGTACTATGATGGTCCTTCTGTCGGTACTATGATGGTCCTTCTGTCGGTACTATGATGGTCCTTCTCTCGGTACTATGATGGTCCTTCTCTCGGTACTGTGATGGTCCACAACCTGGACCTCACCAGAGGAACTAGAAACCCACTACCTCACCAGAGGAACTAGAAATCCACTACCTCGCCAGAGGAACTAGAAACCCACTGCCTCACCAGAGGAACTAGAAACCCACTACCTCACCAGAGGAACTAGAAACCCACTACCTCACCAGAGGAACTAGAAACCCACTACCTCACCAGAGGAACTAAAAACCCACAACCTCACCAGAGGAACTAGAAATCCACTACCTCACCAGAGGAACTAGAAACCCACTGCCTCACCAGAGGAACTAGAAACCCACTACCTCACCAGAGGAACTAAAAACCCACTACCTCACCAGAGGAACTAGAAACCCACTACATCACCAGAGGAACTAAAAACCCACTACCTCACCAGAGGAACTAGAAATCCACTACCTCACCAGAGGAACTAGAAATCCACTACCTCGCCAGAGGAACTAGAAATCCACTACCTCGCCAGAGGAACTAAAAACCCACTACCTCACCAGAGGAACTAGAAATCCACTACCTCGCCAGAGGAACTAGAAATCCACTACCTCACCAGAGGAACTAGAAATCCACTACCTCGCCAGAGGAACTAGAAATCCACTACCTCGCCAGAGGAACTAAAAACCCACAACCTCACCAGAGGAACTAGAAATCCACTACCTCACCAGAGGAACTAGAAATCCACTACCTCGCCAGAGGAACTAAAAACATACAACCTCACCAGAGGAACTAGAAACCCACTACCTCGCCAGAGGAACTAAAAACCCACAACCTCACCAGAGGAACTAGAAATCCACTACCTCGCCAGAGGAACCAGAAACCCACAACCTCACCAGAGGAACTAGAAACCCACAACCTCACCAGAGGAACTAGAAACCCACTACCTCGCCAGAGGAACTAAAAACCCACAACCTCACCAGAGGAACTAGAAATCCACTACCTCGCCAGAGGAACCAGAAACCCACAACCTCACCAGAGGAACTAGAAACCCACTACCTCGCCAGAGGAACTAAAAACCCACAACCTCGCCAGAGGAACTTGAAATCCACTGCCTCACCAGAGGAACTTGAAACCCACTACCTCACCAGAGGAACTTGAAACCCACTACCTCACCAGAGGAACTAAAAACCCACTACCTCACCAGAGGAACTTGAAACCCACTACCTCACCAGAGGAACTATAAATCCACTACCTCGCCAGAGGAACTAAAAACCCACAACCTCACCAGAGGAACTAAAAACCCACTACCTCACCAGAGGAACTTGAAACCCACTACCTCACCAGAGGAACTTGAAACCCACTACCTCACCAGAGGAACTAGAAACCCACTACCTCACCAGAGGAACTAGAAATCCACTACCTCACCAGAGGAACTAGAAACCCACTACCTCACCAGAGGAACTAGAAATCCACTACCTCACCAGAGGAACTAGAAACCCACTACCTCACCAGAGGAACTAGAAATCCACTACCTCGCCAGAGGAACTAGAAACCCACTGCCTCACCAGAGGAACTTGAAACCCACTACCTCACCAGAGGAAGTTGAAACCCACTACCTCACCAGAGGAACTAAAAACCCACAACCTCACCAGAGGAACTAGAAACCCACTACCTCACCAGAGGAACTAGAAACCCACTACCTCACCAGAGGAACTAGAAACCCACTACATCACCAGAGGAACTAAAAACCCACTACCTCACCAGAGGAACTAGAAACCCACTACATCACCAGAGGAACTAAAAACCCACTACCTCACCAGAGGAACTAAAAACCCACTACCTCACCAGAGGAACTAAAAACCTACTACCTCACCAGAGGAACTAGAAATCCACTACCTCGCCAGAGGAACTAAAAACCCACTACCTCACCAGAGGAACTAGAAATCCACTACCTCGCCAGAGGAACTAGAAACCCACAACATCACCAGAGGAACTAGAAATCCACTACCTCGCCAGAGGAACTAAAAACCCACTACCTCACCAAAGGAACTAGAAACCCACAACCTCACCAGAGGAACTAGAAATCCACTACCTCACCAGAGGAACTAGAAATCCACTACCTCGCCAGAGGAACTAAAAACATACAACCTCACCAGAGGAACTAGAAACCCACTACCTCGCCAGAGGAACTAAAAACCCACAACCTCACCAGAGGAACTAGAAATCCACTACCTCGCCAGAGGAACCAGAAACCCACAACCTCACCAGAGGAACTAGAAACCCACAACCTCACCAGAGGAACTAGAAACCCACTACCTCGCCAGAGGAACTAAAAACCCACAACCTCACCAGAGGAACTAGAAATCCACTACCTCGCCAGAGGAACCAGAAACCCACAACCTCACCAGAGGAACTAGAAACCCACTACCTCGCCAGAGGAACTAAAAACCCACAACCTCGCCAGAGGAACTTGAAATCCACTGCCTCACCAGAGGAACTTGAAACCCACTACCTCACCAGAGGAACTTGAAACCCACTACCTCACCAGAGGAACTTGAAACCCACTACCTCACCAGAGGAACTTGAAACCCACTACCTCACCAGAGGAACTAGAAATCCACTACCTCGCCAGAGGAACTAAAAACCCACAACCTCACCAGAGGAACTAAAAACCCACTACCTCACCAGAGGAACTTGAAACCCACTACCTCACCAGAGGAACTTGAAACCCACTACCTCACCAGAGGAACTTGAAACCCACTACCTCACCAGAGGAACCAGAAATCCACTACCTCACCAGAGGAACTAGAAACCCACTACATCACCAGAGGAACTAGAAATCCACTACCTCACCAGAGGAACTAGAAACCCACTACCTCACCAGAGGAACTTGAAACCCACTACCTCGCCAGAGGAACTAAAAACCCACTACCTCACCAGAGGAACTTGAAACCCACTACCTCACCAGAGGAAGTTGAAACCCACTACCTCGCCAGAGGAACTAAAAACCCACAACCTCACCAGAGGAACTAAAAACCCACTACCTCACCAGAGGAACTAGAAACCCACAACCTCACCAGAGGAACTAAAAACCCACAACCTCACCAGAGGAACTAAAAACCCACAACCTCACCAGAGGAACTAAAAACCCACTACCTCACCAGAGGAACCAGAAATCCACTACCTCACCAGAGGAACTAGAAACCCACTACCTCACCAGAGGAACTAGAAATCCACTACCTCACCAGAGGAACTAAAAACCCACTACCTCACCAGAGGAACTAAAAACCCACTACCTCACCAGAGGAACTAAAAACCCACAATCTCACCAGAGGAACCAGAAACCCACTACCTCACCAGAGGAACTAAAAACCCACTACCTCACCAGAGGAACTAAAAACCCACTACCTCACCAGAGGAACTAGAAATCCACTACCTCACCAGAGGAACTAGAAATCCACTACCTCACCAGAGGAACTAAAAACCCACTACCTCACCAGAGGAACTAGAAATCCACTACCTCACCAGAGGAACTAGAAACCCACTACCTCACCAGAGGAACTAGAAATCCACTACCTCACCAGAGGAACTAGAAATCCACTACCTCACCAGAGGAACTAGAAACCCACTACCTCACCAGAGGAACTAGAAATCCACTACCTCACCAGAGGAACCAGAAATCCACTACCTCACCAGAGGAACCAGAAATCCACTACCTCACCAGAGGAACCAGAAATCCACTACCTCACCAGAGGGACCAGAAATCCACTACCTCACCAGAGGGACCAGAAATCCACTACCTCACCAGAGGAACTAGAAACCCACTACCTCACCAGAGGAACCAGAAATCCACTACCTCACCAGAGGAACCAGAAATCCACTACCTCACCAGAGGAACCAGAAATCCACTACCTCACCAGAGGAACCAGAAATCCACTACCTCACCAGAGGAACTAAAAACCCACAACCTCACCAGAGGAACTAGAAACCCACAACCTCACCAGAGGAACCAGAAATCCACTACCTCACCAGAGGAACCAGAAATCCACTACCTCACCAGAGGGACCTCACCAGAGGAACTAGAAATCCACTACCTCACCAGAGGAACTAGAAATCCACTACCTCACCAGAGGAACTAGAAATCCACTACCTCACCTGAGGAACTAGAAACCCACTACCTCACCAGAGGAACCAGAAATCCACTACCTCACCAGAGGAACCAGAAATCCACTACCTCACCAGAGGAACCAGAAATCCACTACCTCACCAGAGGAACCAGAAATCCACTACCTCACCAGAGGGACCAACACAATGTATCCTCACCTCTATAATACACCTCCAGGGGACCTATAAACGGGCCATCTTCTAATTAAGACCCTCGTCAGGACGTTTTTTCCTGACGAAAAAGAGAAGGAACAAGAAGAAGGAACAGGAAAAAAGAAGAGTAGGAGGACTGATGATTTAGAAGGTTAAGCTAAAGAGGACGAGGAGGAGGTGAGGATTATGTGAAGTATGTAAGAGACGAGTAGTGAGGAAATGAGAAAGATGTGCCTTGGAAAACAAATATGAGAGGAGGAAAAAAGTGAGAAAACGAGAGGAAATAAAACGGAATAAAAGTGAAGAGAATGTGGAGATAGTGAAGGATGAGGAGGAATGAAGAAAAGAGAATGAAGGGAAGGAAGAAAATGAGGGAAAGGGAGGGGAAGAAAATGAGGGGATACTGAAGAGGGAAGAGAATAAGAGGAAGAAAGGAAGGGAGATAAAGAGGGTGCTCATATAATTTTTAAATTAAAGAGCTCTCAACCGTGAATATTAAATTTTGGACTGGATTATAGGCAGCTACCAAAGATACGACGCTTTTATCATTATTATTCACTATTATTATTTACTATTAATATTATATATTATCATTTACTACTAGATTATTATTACTGACTTACGGATAGATAACTGGGATTTAAAAGCTATCAACTGCACGATGGTCATTAAGGCTTGTTGTCACCTGCTCACCTCACTAGCCAAGAATACTGTAATCAATCCCTGCAACAGAGATTAAAGCTAACTCAGTGTGCATACACTGATATAATGAAAGTGTGCACTGCACCTTGAAAAACGGTCGGAAGTATGCCTTCGCATGCAAGAATATTGAAAGAAGTAACAGAAAGGGCAAGCAACTCCACCCAACAACAGTGAAAGCAGCAACAGAGAGGGCAAGACACTTGACAGCTAAATCCCAGACATTACGCGATTCTGATCCTTGGGGAAAGTGACTAGGAGGATTCCTTATTCAGCAGGATTCATCCCCTTGTCTGAGAGTATGTCTGAAATGCATTACTTAGAACTCTGTTGACAGTGAAATCCCACTTCTGCCGATCACTATACCAAGGCTTCCATGTCTTTAATGTTCTTATGCTTAGAAATGGATGATGCGTTCTCACACACACACACACACACACACACACACACACACACACACACACACACACACACACACACACAGCTGTGAATCGACCCCTGCAACCACAAATAGGTGAGTACAAATAGGTGAGTACACACACACACACACACACACACACACACACACACACACACACACACACACACACACACACACACACACACACACACACACACACACACACACACACACACACACACACACACACACACACACAAGGGAAATCGACCTGACAACACTGGAGGCCATTAGGGATAGGGAGGACATGATAACTACATGCAAATACCGCGAGGAATTGACAAGGTGGATAAAGACAGGACGTTCCAGAGATGGGACACAACAAAAGGGGTCACAAGTAGAAGTTGATGAATCTGAGGGATGTTAAGAAGTATTTCTTCAGCCATGGAGTTGTCAGGAAGTGGAATAGTCTGGAAAGTGATGTAGTGGAGGTAAGATCCATACATAGTTTTAAGATGAGATGTGATAAAGCTCATGGAGCAGGGAGAGGACGTAGTGGAGACCAGTAAAGAAATGGGGTCAGGAGCTATGACTTGACCCCTGCAACCACAATTAGACGACTACATCTACAAATAAACAAATTTACAAAATACCAGAAACCATTTACAGTGACAAATAAACAGGCATTTAAACCAACAAACAGCGAAGACACCAGGAGAACAAAGATAATAAGAGAGAGAGAGAGAGAGAGAGAGAGAGAGAGAGAGAGAGAGAGAGAGAAAACGAGAGAGATAAAGTGAGATATGAATTATGGAGATGCTCGTATGATTCACAAGTGCAAGGAGGAAAAAACCAGAAGATATATGTGAGTGAGACGGTGGTAAAAGCCAGACAGACGGAGACAGGGAACCAGTCTGCCAGTCTGTCTGCCTGTCTCTTCTACTGTCCCTGCACGAAATATCTAGTAAGAAGTAGACACTGCCGATCAGATAGTCTTCGTATCAACTGCCAAGCCTTCTGCTATACTCCTATCTCTGTTTCTCTCTCCTACTACTATTACTACTACCCTTGCACGAAACATCAAGATAAAAGTAGATAGTTCTGAGCAGATAACCTTGGCGTCAACTGCCAAGTCCTCTGCTATCTTTCTGTCTTGGTCGGTCTGTCTGTCTGTCTGTCTCTCTCTCTCTCTCTCTCTCTCTCTCTCGCGTAGGATGCATCACCTACACAAAAAATTAACGACTCCCCGCCTGTCCAATACCTCATTTAAATCCACATTTCCAAGATAAAAGCCACCCTCTTTACTCTCACCAACGACAACACTTACCACAAGACAAGAGGAAATTCTCCCAAGATACATGAAGGTATTAAGACGTGTTTGAGCAAAAGTTTTACTCTACAGAGAAAAAAGAAACGTTTCCAGTCCCACAAACGTTTAAAGCGTTCGGACTTCAAGAAGAAAATTTGGAAAATCAGGTGATTGTCTTCCCAAAACCGAACAGACAGTTTCGTTGTAGATTTTAGATTTTTTGTTTTAAGATTTTGCCTCCGAAGTGGCCTCCGAAGTGGCCACCGAAGTGGCCTCCGAAGTGGCTACCGAAGTGGCCTCCGAAGTGGCTTCCGAAGTAGCCTCCGAAGTGGCCCCCGAAGTGGCCTCCGAAGTGGCGCCGACATTGTTTATTTTAGACTGTTACATTCACAGGGAAGCGGAAAATTTAAAGGTTTCAGCGGCTGGGATTCTAGGGTGGCCGGCAGAACCGTTTTAAACAGAACCTCCGTCGCCGAGGGGTTTTGGAGGTTAATGAACGTTCCCTCAATAAAGATCCCCATATGTTGCATAAGTGTCTCAATCATCACCTTTGTAATACAACTGAAGCTTTTGGTCATCTGACTGAGGCCTACCACTGGCTTACCCTTCTACCACTTTAAAAATTAAGGTTACAATTATTCAGACACACGCGCACCTAGTAGCGACAAGTAAAGAGGCGGGGCCAGGAGCTATGACCCGACCCCTGCAGCCACAATTAGGTGAGTACTATTAGGTGAATACCTGATGGACCGAACAGGTTCAGAACTCAAACCACAGAGCTCCAATACCAAAGAGCAGAGTCGGAGAAGCATTCACGGATCGTCCAGCCACTAGATGAAATCACCTTACACGGTAAACCAATCAGATTATGCCGATGCCACTCAGATCAACACCAAAGATGACACCAGATCTAATTCACTGATTTCCAACTTATATCAGAGAGAGACAGAGAGAGAGAGACAGAGAGAGAGAGAGAGAGAGAGACAGAGAGAGAGACAGAGATAAATTTATAATACTATCCCGTTAATACATTAAAACAAAAAACATAATAATAATGATAATTACAACAATAATAATAATAGTAATGTACCTAAAGTTAATCAGAACTAATAAGCATCAAGAAGCATCGAGAAGCCTTGAAGTACCAGGCAGCAGTCTTGAAGTACCAGGCAGCAGTCATGAAGTACCAGGCAGCAGTCTTAAGTACCAGGCAGCAGTCTTAAGTACCAGGCAGCAGTCTTAAGTACCAGGCAGCAGTCTTAAGTACCAGGCAGCAGTCTTAAGTACCAGGCAGCAGTCTTGAAGTACCAGGCAGCAGTCTTGAAGTACCAGGCAGCAGCCTTGAAGTACCAGGCAGCAGTCTTGAAGTACCAGGCAGCAGTCTTGAAGTACCAGGCAGCAGTCTTGAAGTACCAGGCAGCAGTCTTGAAGTACCAGGCAGCAGTCTTGAAGTACCAGGCAGCAGTCTTGAAGTACCAGGCAGCAGTCATGAAGTACCAGGCAGCAGTCTTAAGTACCAGGCAGCAGTCTTGAAGCATCAGGCAGCAGTCTTGAAGTACCAGGCAGCAGTCTTGAAGTACCAGGCAGCAGCCTTGAAGTACCAGGCAGCAGTCTTGAAGTACCAGGCAGCAGTCTTGAAGTACCAAGCAGCAGCCTTGAAGTACCAGGCAGCAGTCTTGAAGTACCAGGCAGCAGTCATGAAGTACCAGGCAGCAGTCATGAAGTACCAGGCAGCAGTCTTGAAGTACCAGGCAGCAGTCTTGAAGTACCAGGCAGCAGCCTTGAAGTACCAGGCAGCAGTCTTGAAGTACCAGGCAGCAGTCATGAAGTACCAGGCAGCAGTCTTGAAGTACCAGGCAGCAGTCATGAAGTACCAGGCAGCAGTCTTGAAGTACCAGGCAGCAGTCTTGAAGTACCAGGCAGCAGTCTTGAAGTACCAGGCAGCAGTCTTGAAGTACCAGGCAGCAGGCAACAATGCTGCCTGCACGAGGCTAAATATTCAGGTCTTTCAGTCTTTGTCCTCCTCCGGCTGCAGATTTTTCTTAAGGAAAATTAAATTTTTGAGTTGAGAAAGTGATAGCTTAGGTAGTGAGGGCGTTGATGGATGTTGTTGATGTGGTGCTGTTGATGGTGATGGGTGGTAGTAGTGGTAGGTGGTGAGTGTGGTAGGGTGGTGATGACTGGTGGTGGTAAGTGGTAGTGATGTATGGTAGTGGTCGTAAGTGGTAGTGATGTATGGTAGTGGTCGTAAGTGGTAGTGATGTATGGTAGTGGTCGTAAGTGGTAGTGATGTATGGTAGTGGTCGTAAGTGGTAGTGATGTATGGCAGTGGTCGTAAGTGGTAGTGATGATGGATGGTAATGGTCGTAGGTGGTAGTGATGATCGATGGAAGTACTGGTAGGTGGTGGTGGGTGGTGTTGCTAACGGGAGGGTGGTGATGAATGGGAGTGGTAGGTAGGCGATAGTGCTTTTAGGTGGTGTGGAGGTGATACTTGTAGAGCGATGGTGATAGGTGGTGGTCGTTAATGGTGGTAGTGGCAGTAAGTGCAAGGATGTGTATACAAAGATGCAAGACTCGGGTCATCCTGGTAGACTCCATCAACTTCTGTAAACAAACCATTCTCCACGACAGACTATAACAAGGAGAAACATACCTAGATTTTGCTAGACCACCTAACTCGTAGATTCTATGGTGTGACTGTCTCAGATTATCACGATTAAGATTAACACAATCTAGGATGGGGGACCGATTACTCCATCTTCTATCACGATTAAGATAAACACAATCTAGGATGGGGGACCGATTACTCCATCTTCTATCACGATTAAGATAAACACAATCTAGGATGGGGGACCGATTACTCCATCTTCTATCACGATTAAGATAAACACAATCTAGGATGGGGGACCGATTACTCCATCTTCTATCACGATTAAGATAAACACAATCTAGGTTGGGGGACCGATCTTCTATCACGATTAAGATAAACACAATCTAGGATGGGGGACCGATTACTCCATCTTCTATCACGATTAAGATAAACACAATCTAGGATGGGGGACCGATTACTCCATTTTCTACTGTCTCAGCTCCTTCAAAGCTAAGGGACTGATTGCCTCATTTGTCTCAACCTCTGTACTGAACTGATAAAGTCTCTCGTTTTCGAAACGTCTTCAGGATTAAGTTACCCAGGTATTGCTCAATTATCTAATTAATCTCGTTTATAACAGAATAACTGTATACTGAAGGGTCTTCTCACCATATGCTGTAACTCTCTCATATATGTATATAAGATTTTGTTCGGATTTTTAACCCAGGAGGGTTAGCCACCCAGGATAACCCAAGACAGTCAGCGCGTCATCGAAGACTAACTTATTTCCATTGGGGTCCTCAATCTTGTCTCCCAGGATGCGACCCACACCAGTCGACTAACACCCAAGTACCTATTTGCTGCTAGGTGAACAGGACAACAGATGTAAGGAAACACGACGAAATGTTTTCACCTCGCCGGGAATCGAACCCGGACCCTCCGTGTGTGAAGCGAGAGCTTTAGCCACCAGGCCACCTATGTGTATATATATATATATATATATATATATATATATATATATATATATATATATATATATATATATATATGTCGTGCCAAATAGGCAGAACTTGCGATCTTGGCTTAAATAGCAACGTTCATCTTGCCATATAGGACAAGCAAAAATTTGTGTATGCAATAATTTCGCCAAAATCATTCTGAACCTAACGAAAAAATATATTTCACTGTTTGTTTAGTATTAAATTACTGTAAACAAATCTTGAAATATATTTAGTTGGGTTAGGCTAAAATAAATTGTTCTTGTTATAATAAGGTTAGGTAAGTTTTCTAAGATTCTTTTGGTGCAAAATTAAAAAAAATTACATTAACATTAATGAAAAAAATATATCTTTCAAAGTATAAAAGAAAATTTCAGAAAGGATTTAATTTTAAATGAGTTCTTGCAAATTGACCAGTTTTACAGACACGCACATACATATATATATATACATACATCTAGGTTTTTCTCCTTTTTCTAAATAGCTCTTGTTCTTCTTTATTTCTTCTATTGTCCATGGGGAAGTGGAAAAGAATCTTTCCTCCGTAAGCTATGCGTGTCGTTTGAGGCGACTAAAATTCCGGGAGCAATGGGCTAGTAACCCCTTCTCCTGTAGACATTTACTAAAAAAGAGAAGAAAAACTTTATAAAACTGGGATGCTTGAATGTGCGTGGATGTAGTGCGGATGACAAGAAACAGATGATTGCTGATGTTATGAATGAAAAGAAGTTGGATGTCCTGGCCCTAAGCGAAACAAAGCTGAAGGGGGTAGGGGAGTTTCGGTGGGGGGAAATAAATGGGATTAAATCTGGAGTATCTGAGAGAGTTAGAGCAAAGGAAGGGGTAGCAGTAATGTTGAATGATCAGTTATGGAAGGAGAAAACATAATATGAATGTGTAAATGCAAGATTTATGTGGATTAAAGTAAAAGTTGGATGCGAGAAGTGGGTCATAATAAGCGTGTATGCACCTGGAGAAGAGAGGAATGCAGAGGAGAGAGAGAGAGATTTTGGGAGATGTTAAGTGAATGTATAGGAGCCTTTGAACCAAGTGAGAGAGTAATTGTGGTAGAGGACCTGAATGCTAAAGTAGGAGAAACTTTTAGAGAGGGTGTGGTAGGTAAGTTTGGGGTGCCAGGTGTAAATGATAATGGGAGCCCTTTGGTTGAACTTTGTATAGAAAGGGGTTTAGTTATAGGTAATACATATTTTAAGAAAAAGAGGATAAATAAGTATACAAGATATGATGTAGGGCGAAATGACAGTAGTTTGTTGGATTATGTGTTGGTAGATAAAAGACTGTTGAGTAGACTTCAGGATGTACATGTTTATAGAGGGGCCACAGATATATCAGATCACTTTCTAGTTGTAGCTACACTGAGAGTAAAAGGTAGATGGGATACAAGGAGAATAGAAGCATCAGGGAAGAGAGAGGTGAAGGTTTATAAACTAAAAGAGGATGCAGTTAGGGAAAGATATAAACAGCTATTGGAGGATAGATGGGCTAATGAGAGCATAGTCAATGGGGTCGAAGAGGTATGGGGTAGGTTTAAAAATGTAGTGTTAGAGTGTTCAGCAGAAGTTTGTGGTTACAGGAAAGTGGGTGCGGGAGGGAAGAGGAGCGATTGGTGGAATGATGATGTAAAGAGAGTAGTAAGGGAGAAAAAGTTAGCATATGAGAAGTTTTTACAAAGTAGAAGTGATGCAAGGAGGGAGGAGTATATGGAGAAAAAGAGAGAGGTTAAGAGAGTGGTGAAGCAATGTAAAAAGAGAGCAAATGAGAGAGTGGGTGAGATGTTATCAACAAATTTTGTTGAAAATAAGAAAAAGTTTTGGGGTGAGATTAACAAGTTAAGGAAGCCTAGAGAACAAATGGATTTGTCAGTTAAAAATAGGAGAGAAGAGTTATTAAATGGAGAGTTAGAGGTATTGGGAAGATGGAGGGAATATTTTGAGGAATTGTTAAATGTTGATGAAGATAGGGAAGCTGTGATTTCGTGTATAGGGCAAGGAGGAATAACATCTTGTAGGAGTGAGGAAGAGCCAGTTGTGAGTGTGGGGGAAGTTCGTGAGGCAGTAGGTAAAATGAAAGGGGGTAAGGCAGCCGGTATTGATGGGATAAAGATAGAAATGTTAAAAGCAGGTGGGGATATAGTTTTGGAGTGGTTGGTGCAATTATTTAATAAATGTATGGAAGAGGGTAAGGTACCTAGGGATTGGCAGAGAGCATGCATAGTTCCTTTGTATAAAGGCAAAGGGGACAAAAGAGAGTGCAAAAATTATAGGGGGATAAGTCTGTTGATTATACCTGGTAAAGTGTATGGTAGAGTTATTATTGAAAGAATTAAGAGTAAGACGGAGAATAGGATAACAGATGAACAAGGAGGCTTTAGGAAAGGTAGGGGGTGTGTGGACCCTGGTCCACACAGTGAAACATAAGTGAACAGTATTTAGATAAGGCTAAAGAGGTCTTTGTGGCATTTATGGATTTGGAAAAGGCGTATGACAGGTTGGATAGGGGGGCAATGTGGCAGATGTTGCAGGTGTATGGTGTAGGAGGTAGGTTACTGAAAGCAGTGAAGAGTTTTTACGAGGATAGTGAGGCTCAAGTTAGAGTATGTAGGAAAGAGGGAAATTATTTCCCAGTAAAAGTAGGCCTTAGACAAGGATGTGTGATGTCACCGTGGTTGTTTAATATATTTATAGATGGGGTTGTAAGAGAAGTAAATGCGAGGGTCTTGACAAGAGGCGTGGAGTTAAAAGATAAAGAATCAAACATAAAGTGGGAGTTGTCACAGTTGCTCTTTGCTGATGACACTGTGCTCTTGGGAGATTCTGAAGAGAAGTTGCAGAGATTGGTGGATGAATTTGGTAGGGTGTGCAAAAGAAGAAAATTAAAAGTGAATACAGGAAAGAGTAAGGTTATGAGGATAAAAATATGAGGTGATGAAAGATTGGATGTAAGATTGGAGGGAGAGAGTATGGAGGAGGTGAATGTATTCAGATATTTGGGAGTGGACGTGTCAGCGGATGGGTCTATGAAGGATGAGGTGATTCATAGAATTGATGAGGGGAAAAGGGTGAGTGGTGCACTTAGGAGTCTGTGGAGACAAAGAACTTTGTCCTTGGAGGCAAAGAGGGGAATGTATGAGAGTATAGTTTTACCAACGCTCTTATATGGGTGTGAAGCATGGGTGATGAATGTTGCAGTGAGGAGAAGGCTGGAGGCAGTGGAGATGTCATGCCTGAGGGCAATGTGTGGTGTGAATATAATGCAGAGAATTTGTAGTTTGGAAGTTAGGAGGAGGTGCGGGATTACCAAAACTGTTGTCCAGAGGGCTGAGGAAGGGTTGTCGAGGTGGTTCGGACATGTAGAGAGAATGGAGCGAAACAGAATGACTTCAAGAGTGTATCAGTCTGTAGTGGAAGGAAGGCGGGGTAGGGGTCGGCCTAGGAAAGGTTGGAGGGAGGGGGTAAAGGAGGTTGTGTATGCGAGGGGCTTGGACTTCCAGCAGGCGTGCGTGAGCGTGTTTGATAGGAGTGAATGGAGACGAATGGTTTTTAATACTTGACGTGCTGTTGGAGTGTGAGCAAAGTAACATTTATGAAGGGGTTCAGGGAAACCGGCAGGCCGGACTTGAGTCCTGGAGATGGGAAGTACAGTGCCTGCACTCTGAAGGAGGGGTGTTAATGTTGCAGTTTAAAAACTGTAGTGTAAAGCACCCTTCTGGCAAGACAGTGATGGAGTGAATGATGGTGAAAGTTTTTCTTTTTCGGGCCACCCTGCCTTGGTGGGAATCGGCCAGTGTGATAATAAAAAAATAATTATATATATATATATATATATAATATATATATATATATATATATATATATATATATATATATATATATATAAGTGTACTCGCCTATTTGTGGTTGCAGGAGTCGATTCTTAGCTCCTGGCCCCGCCTCTTCACCGGTTGCTACTGGTTCCTCTCTCTCCCTGCTCCATGAGCTTTATCAAACCTCGTCCTAAAACTATGTATGGTTCCTGCCTCCACTACGTCACTTTCTCGACTATTCCACTGCCTGACAACTCTATGGCTGAAGAAATACTTCCTAACATCCCTTTGACTCATCTAAGTCTTCAACTTCCAATTGTGACCTATTGTTTCTGTGTCCCCTCCCTGGAACATCCTGTCTTTGTCCACCTTGTCTACTCAGCGCAGTATTTTATATGTCGTTATCATGTCTCCCCTAACCCTCCTCTCCTCCAGTGTCGTCAGGCCGATTTCCCTTAACCTTTCTTCATAGGACATTCCCCTTAGCTCTGGAACTAACCTTGTCGCAAACCTTTGCACTTTCTGTAATTTCTTGACGTGCTTGATCAAGTGCGGGTTCCAAACAGGTGCTGCATACTCCAGTATGGGCCTGACGTACACGGTGTACAGTGTCTTGAACGATTCCTTACTAAGAAACGCTGTTCTCAGGTTTGCCAGACGCCCATTTGCTGCAGCAGTTATCTGGTTGATGTGTGCTTCCGGAGACATGCTCGGTGTTATACTCACCCCAAGATCTTTCTCCTTGAGCGAGGTTTTCAGTCTTTGGCCACCTAGCCTATACTCCGTCTGCGGTCTTCTGTGCCCTTCCCCGATCTTCATGACTTTGCATGTGGCGGGGTTAAATTCGAGAAGCCAGTTGCTGGACCAGGTGTCCAGTCTGTCTAGGTCTCTTTGAAGTCCTGCCTGATCCTCATCTGATTTAATTCTCATTAACTTCACATCGTCTGCGAACAGGGACACTTCTGAGTCTAACCCTTCCATCATGTCGTTCACATATACCAAAAATAGCACTGGTCCTAGGACCGACCCCTGTGGGACCCCGCTCGTCACAGGTGCCCACTGTGATACCTAATTACGTACCATGACTCGTTGTTGCCTCCCTGTCAGGTATTCTCTGATCCATTGCAGTGCCTTTCCTGTTACATGCGCCTGATCCTCTAGCCTCTGCACTAATCTCTTGTGAGGAACTGTGTCAAAGGCCTTCTTGCAGTCCAAGAAGATGCAATCAACCCACCCCTCTCTCTCGTGTCTTACTTCTGTTACTTTATCATAAAACTCCAGAATGTTTGCGACACAGGATTTGCCTTCCATGAATCCGTGCTGGTTGGCGTTTATACTCTTGTTCCGTTCCAGGTGCTCCACCACTCTCCTCCTGATAATCTTCTCCATAAATTTGCATACTATACACGTCAGTGACACAGGTCTATAGTTTAGTGCCTCTTTTCTGTCTCCTTTTTTAAAAATGGGAACTACATTTGCCCTCTTCCATACCTCAGGTAGTTGCCCAGTTTCCAGGGATGTGTTGAAGATTGTGGTAAGTGGCACACACAGCATATCCGCTCCCTCTCTAAGGACCCAGGGGGAGATGTCCGGTCCCATTGCCTTTGAGGTATCGATGTCCCTTAGCAGCTTCTTCACCTCCTCCTCATTTGTATTTATGTCATCCAACACTTGTTGGTACATTGCTTGCTGGTGTCCCCATCTGGTCTGTCCCCCCAGAGGCCTTCCTGTCTCCACTGTAAATACTTCCCTAAATCTCATGTTGAGCTCCTCGCATACTTCTTGATCGTTTCTTGTGAGTTCTCCACCTTCTTTCCTCAGCCTTATCACCTGGTCTTTGACTGTTGTCTTCCTCCTAATGTGGCTATACAGCAGTTTCGGGTCAGACTTGACTTTCGATGCTATGTCGTTATCGTACTGTCGCTGGGCCTCCCTCCTTATGTGTGCATTCTCGTTTCTGGCTCTTCTACTAATCTCCTTATTTTCCTGGGTCCTTTGCCTCCTGTACCTTTTCCATTCTCTGGTGCACTTAGTTTTTGCCTCCCTACACCTTCGGGTAAATAAAGGGCTCGCTTTGGTCTTCCTATTACTTCTATTTCCCTTGGGAACAAACCTTTCCTCTGCCTCCTTGCACTTTGTTGCTACATATTCCATCATCTCGTTTATTGATTTTCCTACCAGTTCTCTGTCCCACTGAACCTCCTGCAGGAAGTTCCTCATACCTGTGTAGTCCCCCCTTTTATAGTTTAGCTTTTCCCATTAAATTCCTATTACTTTCTCCACTTGTAACTCTACTATATAATCAAAACTCAGAACCACGTGATCACCAGCTCCAAGGGGCCTCTCGTAAGTGATGTCCTCAATGTCTGAACTGCTCAGGGTGAACACAAGATCCAGTCTTGCTGGCTCATCATCCCCTCTCTCTCTGGTAGTGTCCCTGACATGTTGATGCAAGAGGTTTTCAAGTCCCTCATCCATCATCTTGGCTCTCCATGTTTCGGGACCCCCATGTGGCTCCAGGTTTTCCCAGTCGATCTCCCTGTGGTTGAAATCGCCCATTACCAGTAACTTTGCTCTGCTCGAGTGAGCTCTTCTTGCCACCTCAGCCAGTGTGTCCACCATCGCTCTGTTGTGTGTATATATATAAGTTTAAATCAGTTTTCTCTTCCTATGTTTCTTTTATAAAAGTGAGAACTACGGCGTGGTTTACGTAGCAAAGACTTTATGATCACTGAGACCCGCCTCCCGTTTTTCTTGAAGGGAGTCAATGTATCTGCCATTTTTCTGGAAGATATGGAGAGCCAAGTCACAAATCCAAACACAGTCATAATTGTAGCAATGACTTTATGATCACTGAGACCCGCCTCCCGTTTTTCTTGAAGGGAGTCAATGTATCTGCCATTTTTCTGGAAGATATGGAGAGCCAAGTCACAAATCCAAACACAGTCATAATTGTAGCAATGACTTTATGATCACTGAGACCCGCCTCTCGTTTTTCTTGAAGGGAGTCAATGTATCTGCCATTTTTCTGGAAGATATGGAGAGCCAAGTCACAAATCCAAACACAGTCATAATTGTAGCAATGACTTTATGATCACTGAGACCCGCCTCCCGTTTTTCTTGAAGGGAGTCAATGTATCTGCCATTTTTCTGGAAGATATGGAGAGCCAAGTCACAAATCCAAACACAGTCATAATTTACCGGAGCGAGAGATAGGATTTAGTGGAAGAGACACCCAGGAAATTCCAGGAGCACGAAAGGTACAAGAGAGCACCGTTAATATGCGTGGCCCAAAACTCTTCAATTAATTACTAAGAGATATAAACATTGCTGGAGCTTACGTATAGGTTTTCAAGAGGTAGGTGGATCACTTTCAGAGTGTCGAATCAACCAGGTTGTGATGGCCATGTGGACCAGTGGGACGCTGATAGCAACAGTCTGGTTGAACAGGCAATCAACAAGGAAGCAAAGGAAGAAAACCCCTCGAAACCGGTTAGTGGCAAATCACCGGTGTCACCCACGAAATCTATCACAGCTAAAATCCATAAAAACCAGTCACAAATAAACCACATTTAAAAATCTTGACATTTAAAAGCCTTAAAACCGATCACAGGTGAATTACACATGTACGTACATGTATGTATGTATTTGCGTACATATACTTGTGCACATTTATGCATGTACTCACCTAATTGTGGTTGCAGGGGTCGATACTCAGCTCCTGGCCCAGCCTCTTCACTGAACGCTACTATGTCCTCTCTCTCCCTGCTCCATGAGCTTTATCATACCTCATCTTAAAGCTATGTATGGGTCCTGCCTCCACTACCTCACTTGCCAGACTGTTCCACTTCCTGACGACTCTATGACTGAAGAAATACTTTCTAACATCCCTTTGACTCGTCTGAGTCTTTAGCTTCCAATTGTGACTCCTTGTTTCTGTGTCCCCTCTCTCTCTGTATATATGTATATACACATATACACGCATGTATATATAATCTCGGGCAGAATAGGTAAAACTTGCGATTTTGGCTTAAATAGCAACGCTCTTCTTGCCGAATTAGGCAAGTGAAAGTTTGTGTATGTAATAATTTCGCAAAAATCATTCTGAATCTAACGAAAAAATATTTCATTGTGTTTATTAAATTATTGTAAACTTATGTAAAAATATTTAGTTGGACTAAGCTAAATTAAATTTCGCTTGTTATAATAAGGTTAGGTAAGTATAAGAGAAAAGTTTAGAAAGGACTTAATTTTAAACGAGTTCTTGCTAATTGACCAGTTTTACCTATTCGGCACGATATATATATATATATATATAACACTGATCTCTGGCTGAAGGAGACTCTAACCTACGAACCTTGGAACAAGGTACGCAGTGCTTTACCATTCTCACCACACTGGAGTCCAGCTTGCACTAGACTTTGATCCAAGGAAGCCAGCTTTCAGGGAGAAGGCTTACAGCTTTTCATCTCATCCCCTTCTCCCTGAAAGCTGGCTGCCTTGGATCAAAGTCTAGCTCAAGCTGGACTCCAGTGTGATGAGAATGGTAAAGCACTGCGTACCTTGTTCCAAGGTTCGTAGGTTCGAGTCTCCTTCAGCCAGAGATCAGTGTTTGTGTATATTTCGCCTGCTCTTGCGAATTCCTTGTATATATATATATATATATATATATATATATATATATATATATATATATATATATATATATATATATATATATATATATATATGTCGTGCCGAATAGGCAGAACTTGCGATCTTGGCTTAAATAGCAACGCTCATCTTGCCATATAGGACAAGTGAAAATTTGTGTATGCAATAATTTCGCCAAAATCATTCTGAACCTAACGAATAAAATATATTTCACTGTGTTTGTTTAGTATTAAATTATTGTAAACAAATCTAAAATATATTTAGTTGGGTTAGGCTAAAATAAATTGTTCTTGTTATAATAAGGTTAGGTAAGTTTACTAAGTTCCTTTTGGTGCAAAATTATAAATTTTTACATCAACATTAACGAAAAAAATATATCTTTAAACGTATAAGAGAAAATTTTAGAAAGGACTTAATTTTAAATGAGTTCTTGCTAATTGACCAGTTTTACATATTCGGCACGACATATATATATATATATATATATATATATATATATATATATATATATATATATATATATATATGTATGTATGTGTGTGTGTGTGTGTGTGTGTGTGTATGTGTGTGCATATATACACATGTATGTATACATATGTACGTGTGCTTATGTATATACATCAAATTTTTTTGGGTGGGGAGGGAGGGGGATATTCTCTCATTTACTTTAGCTCACAGAAACCAACAGACTGATCACAGAAACCAACAGACTGATCACAGAAACCAACAGACTGATCACAGAAACCAACAGAATGATCACAGATTTGTTAGCATTTTAAATTCAACATATTTAAACATTCGCTGTAGGTTTATCAAAAAAATCTTAACATCTGAACAGTTAAAGTTATTTCTTTTAGGTTTAATAGACATATTTGTTAGTGGTTTAGAAGACAAAATAAAATATTCCAATACTTTTGTTAACACTGGCAAACTAGCTATTTTTATCAAGCACTAAAATATTAAGTTCAAACAATTCTAAGTATTATTAACTTATAACACTGGCAAGTTTACCCTTATACAAACACAACTTAAGTTGTAACACTGGCAACTTTACCCTTATACAAACACAACTTAAGTTGTAACACTGGCAACTTTACCCTTATACAAACACAACTTAAGTTGTAACACTGGCAACTTTACCCTTATACAAACACAACTTAAGTTGTAACACTGGCAACTTTACCCTTATACAAACACAACTTAAGTTGTAACACTGGCAACTTTACCCTTATACAAACACAACTTATTGGGTATTAACCTGTTTGTAATATGCAGCAGATCATCCAATAATAATAATGATGATAATAATTATTTCTACATGTACAATGTATACAGACCATAGCTGACATCAATGACATACTACTATATAGAAAGCCGCTTGTTATACTCAGCATTTCGGGCAAATTAAGTCAATTTTTGTCCCAGGATGCGACCCACAAACCATAACACGGGTTTTTACAGACGAATCTCCCGCTAGCATGGCCGTGACGAACTCGAGCTTAAGTCCACTCTCTGACTGCGGGTTCAAACCCCACCCGTGGTATGGTTTGTTTGCAATCGTGTCATTACGATTTCGTGAGTCATGCGACCCACACCAGTCCACTAGCACCCAGGTTCCTATTTTACTGATATGTGAACATGGACAGCAGGTGTGTTAGGGAAACATCTCTGTTTCCACTCTGTACAGGGGATCGACCCCCGGACCTCAGTATGTGAGTTGAGTGCGCTACCAACCGAGCTACGGGTCACCTAAAGGTTTAAGCAGCATATATAACATGATATAACGAGGGAGAAAACACTTTCTACACATCAATAGCAAATATCTTTCCACACATCAGAATTACCCTCTCCTCCTGCCCCTCTTCTTCCTCCTCCTCCTCTTCGTCCTCTTCTCCCTTCTCTCCCTCCATCTCTTCCTCCTCCTCGTCCTCCATCTCTTCCTCTTCCACCTCCTCCTCCATCTCTTCCTCCACCATCTCCTCCTCCTAAGTAAATTCACCAGCCTTGAATATTTCAAGCCAAGCGGGAGAGAGTAATAAACAATAAGTTGTATGGGCCTTGCCCTAGCTACCCTACACCAGCGCTCAAAATTCGAAGCCGATCGGATGAACCGTTCGTGTGTTATAAACGAAAAATAAGCGAAATTAGGGAAGGAAAAATGGAAAAAAAATCAGTAGCCGCTTAAAAAATTCACTTCTTGGATACTTATAATAATAATAATAATAATAATAATAATAATAAACAGCAACAATATATAATAATATTAATTAGTGATAATAATGGTTATAGACAATAGAAAAGGTTGTCAATTAATATTTCTGATGAAAAATGCAAGAGAAAGGCTGATAGTGTCTAGGAAAGCAAAATAAAACAGAATAAATAAAGTGTTCAATAAAGCAGACACAAGATAATGTTCAATAAAGCAGACACAAGATAATGTTCAATAAAGCAGACACAAGATAATGTTCAATAAAGCAGACACAAGATAATGTTCAATAAAGCAGACACAAGATAATGCTCAATAAAGCAGACACAAGATAATGTTCAATAAAGCAGACACAAGATAATGTTTAATAAAGTAGACACAAGATAATGTTCAATAAAGCAGACACAAGATAATGTTCAATAAAGCAGACACAAGATAATGCTCAATAAAGCAGACACAAGATAATGTTCAATAAAGCAGACACAAGATAATGTTCAATAAAGCAGACACAAGATAATGTTTAATAAAGTAGACACAAGATAATGTTCAATAAAGCAGACACAAGATAATGTTCAATAAAGCAGACACAAGATAATGTTCAATAAAGCAGACACAAGATAATGTTCAATAAAGTAGACACAAGATAATGTTCAATAAAGCAGACACAAGATAATGTTCAATAAAGCAGACACAAGATAATGTTCAATAAAGCAGACACAAGATAATGTTTAATAAAGTAGACACAAGATAATGTTCAATAAAGCAGACAAGATAAAGTTCAATAAAGCAGACACAAGATAATGTTCAATAAAGCAGACACAAGATAATGTTCAATAAAGCAGACACAAGATAATGCTCAATAAAGCAGATACAAGATAATGTTCAATAAAGCAGACACAAGATAATGTTCAATAAAGCAGATACAAGATAATGTTCAATAAAGCAGACACGAGATAATGTTCAATAAAGCAGATACAAGATAATGTTCAATAAAGCAGACACGAGATAATGTTCAATAAAGCAGACACAAGATAATGTTCAATAAAGCAGACACAAGATAATGCTCAATAAAGCAGATACAAGATAATGTTCAATAAAGCAGACACGAGATAATGTTCAATAAAGCAGATACAAGATAATGTTCAATAAAGCAGACACGAGATAATGTTCAATAAAGCAGACACAAGATAATGTTCAATAAAGCAGACACAAGATAATGCTCAATAAAGCAGATACAAGATAATGTTCAATAAAGCAGACACAAGATAATGCTCAATAAAGCAGATACAAGATAATGTTCAATAAAGCAGACACAAGATAATGCTCAATAAAGCAGATACAAGATAATGTTCAATAAAGCAGACACAAGATAATGTTTAATAAAGTAAACAAGATAATGTTCAATAAAGCAGACACAAGATAATGTTCAATAAAGCAGACACAAGATGTTTAATAAAGCAGACACGAGATAATGTTCAATAAAGCAGACACAAGATAATGTTCAATAAAGCAGACACAAGATAATGCTCAATAAAGCAGACACAAGATAATGTTCAATAAAGCAGACACAAGATAATGTTCAATAAAGCAGACACAAGATAATGTTCAATAAAGCAGACACAAGATAATGTTCGATAAAGCAGACACAAGATAATGTTCGATAAAGCAGACACAAGATAATGCTCAATAAAGCAGACACAAGATGTTCAATAAAGCAGACACAAGATAATGTTCAATAAAGCAGACACAAGATAATGTTCGATAAAGCAGACACAAGATAATGCTCAATAAAGCAGACACAAGATGTTCAATAAAGCAGACACAAGATAATGTTCAATAAAGCAGACACAAGATGTTCAATAAAGCAGACACAAGATAATGTTCAATAAAGCAGACACAAGATAATGTTCAATAAAGCAGACACAAGATAATGTTCAATAAAGCAGACACAAGATAATGTTCAATAAAGCAGACACAAGATAATGTTCAATAAAGCAGACACAAGATAATGTTTAATAAAGCAGACACAAGATAATGTTCAATAAAGCAGACACAAGATAATGTTTAATAAAGCAGACACAAGATAATGTTCAATAAAGCAGACACAAGATAATGCTCAATAAAGCAGACACAAGATAATGTTTAATAAAGCAGACACAAGATAATGTTTAATAAAACAGACACAAGATAATGTTTAATAAAACAGACACAAGATAATGTTTAATAAAACAGACACAAGATAATGTTTAATAAAACAGAGTAATAAACGTGGCAATAAACTTAATAATGATTCCTTCATTTTCCTTAACAATTATGGCACTAATTTTTTCTTAGCATGAAGGAATATATAGGTTAATTATGGTGGTAATGAGTGGTGTAATGAGTGGTGTAATGAGTGGTGGTGGTAATGAGTGGTGGTGGTAATGAGTGGTGGTGGTGTAATGAGTGGTGGTGGTAATGAGTGGTGTAATGAGTGGTGGTGGTAATGAGTGGTGGTGGTAACGAGTGGTGTAATGAGTGGTGTAATGAGTGATGGTAGTGTAATGAGTGGTGGTGGTAATGAGTGGTGGTGGTAATGAGTGGTGGTGGTAATGAGTGGTGGTGGTAATGAGTGGTGTAATGAGTGGTGGTGGTAATGAGTGGTGGTGGTAATGAGTGGTGGTGGTAATGAGTGGTGTAATGAGTGGTGGTGGTAATGAGTGGTGTAATGAGTGGTGTAATGAGTGATGGTGTAATGAGTGATGGTAGTGTAATGAGTGGTGGTGGTAATGTGTATTGGTGGTAATGAGTGGTGGTGGTAATGAGTGGTGGTGGTAATGAGTGGTGGTAATGTGTATTGGTGGTAATGAGTGGTGGTAATAAGTGGTGGTGGTGGTAATGTGTATTGGTGGTAATTAGTGGTGGTGGTGGTGTAATGAGTGGTGGTGGTAATGAGTGGTGGTAGTGTAATGAGTGGTGGTGGTGTAATGAGTGGTGGTGGTGTAATGAGTGGTGGTGGTGTAATGAGTGGTGGTGGTGTAATGAGTGGTGGTGGTGTAATGAGTGGTGGTGGTGTAATGAGTGGTGGTGGTGTAATGAGTGGTGGTGTAATGAGTGGTGGTGGTGTAATGAATGGTGGTAGTGTAATGAGTAGTGGTGTAATGAGTGGTGGTGTAATGAGTGGTGGTGTAATGAGTGGTGGTGGTGTAATGAGTGGTGGTGGTGTAATGAGTGGTGGTGGTGTAATGAGTGGTGGTGGTGTAATGAGTGGTGGTGGTGCAATGAGTGGTGGTGGTGTAATGAGTGGTGGTGGTGTAATGAATGGTGGTGGTGTAATGAGTAGTGGTGGTGTAATGAGTGGTGGTGGTGTAATGAGTGGTGGTGTAATGAGTGGTGGTGGTGATGAATGGTGGCGGTGGTGGTGATGAATGGTGGCGGTGGTGGTGATGAATGGTGGCGGTGGTGGTGATGAATGGTGGCGGTGGTGGTGATGAATGGTGGCGGTGGTGGTGATGAATGGTGGCGGTGGTGGTGATGAATGGTGGCGGTGGTGGTGATGAATGGTGGCGGTGGTGGTGATGAATGGTGGCGGTGGTGGTGATGAATGGTGGCGGTGGTGGTGATGAATGGTGGCGGTGGTGGTGATGAATGGTGGTGGTGACTGGACACAAGACTCCTGGGTCAATTTGTTCTGCGACCAAATATTAAGGTCTGGTCTCATTTAATTTCTGGTCTGTGACCAAACATTACACGAGAATTAAACGTTAAAAAAAAAATATTTCTCTCACAAAAACATTGCATATGTATTTATTTCAGCACTTTCAAAATACGTCCTTGTGGGAGGCAAAATACGTCCTTGTGGGAGGCAAAATACGTCCTTGTGGGAGTCAAAATACGTCCTTGCGAGTCAAAATACGTCCTTGTGAGAGTCAAAATACGTCCTTGTGGGAGTCAAAATACGTCCTTGTGAGTCAAAATACGTCCTTGTGGGAGTCAAAATACGTCCTTGTGGGAGTCAAAATACGTCCTTGTGGGAGTCAAAATACGTCCTTGTGGGAGTCAAAATACGTCCTTGTGGGAGTCAAAATACGTCCTTGTGGGAGTCAAAATACGTCCTTGTGGGAGTCAAAATACGTCCTTGTGGGAGTCAAAATACGTCCTTGTGGGAGTCAAAATACGTCCTTGTGGGAGTCAAAATACGTCCTTGTGGGAGTCAAAATACGTCCTTGTGGGAGTCAAAATACGTCCTTATGGGAGTCAAAATACGTCCTTGTGAGAGTCAAAATACGTCCTTGTGGGAGTCAAAATACGTCCTTGTGGGAGTCAAAATACGTCCTTGTGGGAGTCAAAATACGTCCTTGTGGGAGTCAAAATACGTCCTTGTGGGAGTCAAAATACGTACGTACGTCCTTTTGGGAGTCAAAATAGGTCCTTGTGGGAGTCAAAATACGTCCTTGTGGGAGTCAAAATACGTCCTTGTGGGAGTCAAAATACGTCCTTGTGGGAGTCAAAATACGTCCTTGTGAGTCAAAATACGTCCTTGTGAGTCAAAATACGTCCTTGTGGGAGTCAAAATACGTCCTTGTGGGAGTCAAAATACGTCCTTGTGGGAGTCAAAATACGTCCTTTGTGGGAGTCAAAATACGTCCTTGTGGGAGTCAAAATACGTCCTTGTGGGAGTCAAAATACGTCCTTGTGGGAGTCAAAATACGTCCTTGTGAGTCAAAATACGTCCTTGTGAGTCAAAATACGTCCTTGTGGGAGTCAAAATACGTCCTTGTGGGAGTCAAAATACGTCCTTGTGGGAGTCAAAATACGTCCTTGTGGGAGTCAAAATACGTCCTTGTGGGAGTCAAAATACGTCCTTGTGGGAGTCAAAATACGTCCTTGTGGGAGTCAAAATACGTCATTGTGGGAGTCAAAATACGTCCTTGTGGGAGTCAAAATACGTCCTTGTGAGTCAAAATACGTCCTTGTGGGAGTCAAAATACGTCCTTGTGGGAGTCAAAATACGTCCTTGTGGGAGTCAAAATACGTCCTTGTGGGAGTCAAAATACGTCCTTGTGGGAGTCAAAATACGTCCTTGTGGGAGTCAAAATACGTCCTTGTGGGAGTCAAAATACGTCCTTGTGGGAGTCAAAATACGTCCTTGTGAGAGTCAAAATACGTCCTTGTGAGTCAAAATACGTTCTTGTGAGTCAAAATACGTCCTTGTGAGTCAAAATACGTCCTTGTGGGAGTCAAAATACGTCCTTGTGGGAGTCAAAATACGTCCTTGTGGGAGTCAAAATACGTCCTTGTGGGAGTCAAAATACGTCCTTGTGAGAGTCAAAATACGTCCTTGTGGGAGTCAAAATACGTCCTTGTGAGAGTCAAAATACGTCCTTGTGGGAGTCAAAATACGTCCTTGTGAGAGTCAAAATACGTCCCTGTGGGAGTCAAAATACGTCCCTGTGGGAGTCAAAATACGTCCTTGTGAGAGTCAAAATACGTCCTTGTGGGAGTCAAAATACGTCCTTGTGAGAGTCAAAATACGTCCTTGTGGAAGTCAAAATACGTCCTTGTGGGAGTCAAAATACGTCCTTGTGGGAGTCAAAATACGTCCTTGTGAGTCAAAATACGTCCTTGTGGGAGTCAAAATACGTCCTTGTGGGAGTCAAAATACGTCCTTGTGGGAGTCAAAATACGTCCTTGTGGGAGTCAAAATACGTCCTTGTGGGAGTCAAAATACGTCCTTGTGGGAGTCAAAATTATAATTTGCCTTAATTAAACTTCAAAATTAAATGAATTTGCAGTCGGAGAGTCCTGAAATTTGAACCAAATTCGTTCATTGAACTGTGATTCATGTTCATTCATAACTGTGGCGAAGTGGTAATGTTGGGTCAGTGGTATCTAAGAGGGCTGCAGCAAGTGGTAATGTTGAGTCAGTGGTATCTAAGAGGGCTGCAGCAAGTGGTAATGCTGAGTCAGTGGTATCTAAGAGGGCTGCAGCAAGTGGTAATGCTGAGTCAGTGGTATCTAAGAGGGCTGCAGCAAGTGGTAATGCTGAGTCAGTGGTATCTAAGAGGGCTGCAGCAAGTGGTGATGCTGAGTCAGTGGTATCTAAGAGGGCTGCAGCAAGTGGTAATGCTGAGTCAGTGGTATCTAAGAGGGCTGCAGCAAGTGATGATGCTGAGTCAGTGGTATCTAAGAGGGCTGCAGCAAGTGGTAATGCTGAGTCAGTGGTATCTAAGAGGGCTGCAGCAAGTGGTGATGCTGAGTCAGTGGTATCTAAGAGGGCTGCAGCAAGTGGTGATGCTGAGTCAGTGGTATCTAAGAGGGCTGCAGCAAGTGGTAATGCTGAGTCAGTGGTATCTAAGAGGGCTGCAGCAAGTGGTAATGCTGAGTCAGTGGTATCTAAGAGGGCTGCAGCAAGTGGTAATGCTGAGTCAGTGGTATCTAAGAGGGCTGCAGCAAGTTGTAATGCTGAGTCAGTGGTATCTAAGAGGGCTGCAGCAAGTGGTGATGCTGAGTCAGTGGTATCTAAGAGGGCTGCAGCAAGTGGTAATGCTGAGTCAGTGGTATCTAAGAGGGCTGCAGCAAGTGGTGATGCTGAGTCAGTGGTATCTAAGAGGGCTGCAGCAAGTGGTAATGCTGAGTCAGTGGTATCTAAGAGGGCTGCAGCAAGTGGTGATGCTGAGTCAGTGGTATCTAAGAGGGCTGCAGCAAGTGGTAATGCTGAGTCAGTGGTATCTAAGAGGGCTGCAGCAAGTGGTGATGCTGAGTCAGTGTTGTGATGAATGGTTTGAAAAACCGACAAGTTGAAGATTGAGACACTTATGCAGCATATGGGAATCTTTATTCAGGAAACGTTTCGCCACACAGTGGCTTCATCAGTCCAATACAAAGAGGAAGGCGTAAGGAGAGGAGGAGAATAAGGTAATCAGTCCCTCAACCTGGAGTCGATGTGTTCAGTCCATCAATTGTGTAGAATGGTTTTTCAAACCATTCATCACAACTGTCAGACACTGCAGCATCATGGGATCTTGTTACAAAGAATTCTTCAACACTTGTTCAACCTTTGGACGAAGACCTACTTCGACTAGTGGATGGTACCACTATGACCCCGCCTCCGCCTGCTTCACGTCACCTCACTACAGTATATAAGCCACGTCTACGGCCCTATGCTGTACATTCTACAAGACTGATGGACTGAACACATCGACTCCAGGCTGAGGGACTGATTACCTCATTCTCCTCCTCTCCTTACGCCTTCCTCTTTGTATTGGACTGATGAAGCCACTGTGTGGCGAAACGTTTCCTGAATAAAGATTCCCATATGCTGCATAAGTGTCTCAATGAGTCAGTGTTGTTGAAGACGGCTGCAGCAAATCAGCTTTTCTCTCGTAATTTATAAAAGATCACTGAGAAAGATATAGAGTCAAGTGCCTTTGAAGAATGGTAACCTTGTCATCTAATTATCTAACTTTTAACCTCTCTTCCAAGTCGTTATCTAAGAAATCTAAGCTATATCAGAGTTTAAAAAAAATGCTTAGATGAACCAGGCTGGTACGGCTATGTGAGCCAGCAGGTTGTCTTCACGAACAACCTGGCTGAACGGGCAATCAAGACAGCCTCGGGTCATCTTACCAGGGTGAAAAATGAGAATTCAACCGGTGTCTTGAGAACATGAGAAAGAAGGAGCACTCCAGCAGGCCTATTGGCCTATGCTAGCCACGAAACCTGGTGTTCCGCAAGGACATTGTTAATACCCCCCCCCCTTTTTTTTCAAAATAAAATCCCAGACATCTGTCCATCCATCCTGCAGGTCTCCTCAAGACATGTGCCAGATCAACTAGGTTGTGGTGGATGTGTGGCAGCGGGCAACCAGCAGTACTAGACAAGCTCCGGCAGTTGAAAAACTCTTAAAACCCGTCACAGGTAATATGTACAGAACATTATTTCCTTCTACCTGTTCCCACTGCTTGTACTGAATTAAGTACCTGTTCCCACTGCTTATATTTACATGTGTACCTGTTCCCACTGCTTATATTTACATGTGTACCTGTTCCCACTGCTTGTACTGAATTAAGTACCTGTTCCCACTGCAAGCTCACGGCAGTTACCCGTCACAGGTAATATGTACAGAACATTATTTCCTTCTACCTGTTCCCACTGCTTGTACTGAATTAAGTACCTGTTCCCACTGCTTATATTTACACGTGTACCTGTTCCCACTGCTTGTACTCAAGTCAGTACCATTTCCCACTGCTTGTACATGCATATTTGCCTGAATTTCGTGATAATACTGTATCTGTACTCCTTGCCACTGATATGCGCCTGTAAGTATACCAGGAAATACCCCTGTATCCTCGCCTGTATCTGTGTTCCTAATCTTTTTCCCTTTGTATCTTCCTATGTTTGTGTCCTTTTGTTGTACATTACATATGCGCGTACTTGCAATGTTGCCTTTGAAAAGTGTGAAATGTATGCAAATGAATGCTGAGATGGTAGGGAATTAGTATGTCTGGGAGACCGTAACAAGGGGAGAGAGATAAGAATGATAAACGAGGCTGTTTAGGAAGATGTGTCACCTGTGTGTGTGTGTGTGTGTGTGTGTGTGTGTGTGTGTGTGTGTGTGTGTGTGTGTGTGTGTGTGTGTGTCTGTATGTAATGTGTAATATTTACATATATAATGGAGTATGAGGAATTGAATGTATTCAGATATTTTGAAGTGGACTTGTCAACAGATGGGTCTATGAGAGATGAGGTGAATCATAGAATTGATGAGAAAAGGTGAGTGGAGCACTTAGGAGTTTGTGGAGACAAAGAACGTTATCCATGGAAGCAAAGAGGGGAATGTATGAGAGTATAGTTATACCAACGCTCTTATATGGGTGTGAAGCATGGGTGATGAATGTTGCAACAAGGAGGAGGCTGGAGGCGGTGGAGATGTCGTGTCTGAGGGCAATGTGTGGTGTGAATATAATGCAGAGAATCCGTAGCTTAGAGATTAGAAGGTGCGGAGTTACTAAAAGTATTATCCAAACGGCTGCAGAGGGGTTGTTGAAGTGGTTTGGACATTTAGAGAGGTTGGAACAAAATAGAATTACTTGGAGGGCCTATAAATCTGTATTGGAAGGAAGGCAGGGTAGGGGTTGGCCTAGGAAAGGTTGGAGGGAGAGGCTTGAACTTTCAGCAAACATGCATGAGTCTTAGGAGCGAGTGGAGACGAATGGTGTTTATGACTTGACTTGCTGTTGGAGTGTGAGGAAAGTAATATTTATGAAGGGATTCAGGGACACCGGTTAACCGGACTTGAATCCTGGAGGTGGGAAGTACAGTGCCTGCGCTCTGAAGGAGGGATGTTGATATGCTGTATTATTTTTTTAACCATAGTGTAGGCGCGCCTCTGGCAAGACAGTGATGGAGTGAATGATGATGAGAGTGTTTCTTCTTTTTCGGCCGATATGTTAATACTGTGGTTGTCATTTATCGAATTTACTACTTCCTAGCCTCCTGTTGTACATATTCTTGAAACTATGTATAGAGCCAGCGTCCACTACCACTTTGTACAGGTCATTCAATTTCCTAAACATCCTAAGACTTAAGAAATACTTCATAACAATTCTGTGTCTCATCTGTTCATCATGTACCTGATTCCGGCCTCTCAACAGTCTATCGCTGTCCACCCTATGAAGTCCTCCGAGTATTCTGCATGTCGTCATCAAGTCTCACCTGGTAATTCTATCTCATGTCGTCAGGTTAATTTCCTGTAGTCACTATTCACGGCTCATCTACCTTACTTTTTGGACTAGTTTTGTTGCATACATCTGCATTTTCTCCAATTCTGAAAACCTTTATCATTTAAAGGCACCTAGATGGTGGTGCATACTCTAATAAGTGCCTAATATACGTTATATATATGACCGTGAGTGAGTCTTCGTTGATATAATCTAGCATTTGCCAAACGAGCATTGGATGTAGAGGTTATTTGGTTGATGTGTGACTCAGGTGATATGTTCGGCAGTATGCTTACGTCATGACCTTATTTTCCTTGAATGAGGTCTGCTGCCTCTATTCTCAAGTAGGTTCACTCACCCTTGAATCAAGGCCAAGGGACTGAACACCTTAAAATTACCTCTGTAATATTAATACCACCTTAACATTCGACTGAAGAAGCCTGCTGTGCAGGCGAAACGTTTCTTCAATAAAAATGCCCAGCTGTTGCACATGCATCTTATTCACCAACATTTCGGTATTGTATACCATAAATCTCATGCCAATTGTCAAATACACAAACACACACTTTGACAAAACTCTAGATTTTTTATCTAAGGATGTCAGGTCACACGAGGTTGATTAGGCGACACACATAAAACTCAATTAACCACAACTAGGAGTACACAAATTCGGCAGCGAGACGTCTGGCAACGAGGCAGCTGAGCTTGACAAATGAAACGTTCAAATATACACGAGTATCACTTGTGTTGCGAGTGTTTCGATATTAGTCTGGTAACAGCTTATATTTCTCTCTTTAATATGTAGTAATAATCTGGTCTTCTTTCTCTTACCATCATTCTCCATTCCCTCTTTATCCCTTCTTCACTCTGACACTTAGATAATATATGATAATTCTGATAATTCTTAATTTATATAGCAACAGATAGTTCTCAGAAAATAGTGAGAACTGGCAGGTTCTCTACTCTCTTATGCTGTATAGCCCTTGTGGTTTAGCGCTTCTTTTTGATTATAATAATAATCTACTCTCTTATACATGCATCTATTCCCTTTTCTTCCTCCATGTATCTATTCCTTCTTCTTCCTCCATGTATCTATTCCCTCTTGTTCATCCATGTATCTATTCCCTCTTATTCCTCCATGTATCTATTCCCTCTTATTCCTCCATGTATCTATTTTCTCTTGTTCCTCCATATATCTATTCCCTTACTCTTCCACGTCTCCTTGCCTGTCCTCATCCTTCAATATTTACCTCTGACACCATCATCGTGACCTACCTCCTCCCCCCCAGACACCGAGACAATAATTCTAAGTATCGTCAAAAGAGGATTTCCCATCGCTGGAACTCTTCACGAAGTGCCACTAATATCCCGCGCACTGAGACAGTAGTATCCGCGTCCTTAATTCCGCCATAACACGATCTGTGAGACCTTCAAGTGGAATTGAAATGCGATCTACGAGGCGTTTCAAACTCCCAATTTACAACCCCGCGGGGGGTGGGGGAAGGAGATTGCTCGGCGGAATGAATTCTTGAGTACAGTTTCGCCCTCGTTCTTACCAGGATATCGAGTTACCCGGAGAACGTCTCGGCAGAATCACAGGACCTCAGAACTCGGGCACAAATTTTTTTTTCCTGAGAACAAGAAAAAAAAAGTTAAAAAGTAAAAACAGTAAATGACCAAAAGGAGGAGACGAAGAAAAAATAGTCAAAAATAAAAAGGAAACAGAGGACCAAAAAGGAATAAGAAAAAGTAACAAAAATAATAGAAAAACATAAAAAATGGGAAAAATTAAGAAAATAGGACGAGAAAGGAAGGAAGGGGGAAGGGAGAAAGAAGAAGCAGAAGCAGCAGAAGAAGCAGCAGAAGAAGAAGCAGAAGCAGCAGCAGAAGAAGAAGAAGAAGCAGAAGCAGTAGCAGAAGAAGAAGAAGAAGAAGAAGAAGCAGAAGAAGAAGCAGAAGAAGAAGCAGCAGAAGAAGAAGCAGAAGCAGCAGCAGAAGAAGCAGAAGAAGAAGAAGAAGAAGAAGCAGCAGAAGCAGAAGAAGAAGAAGAAGCAGCAGAAGCAGAAGCGAAGAAGAAGAAGAAGAAGAAGAAGAAGAAGAAGAAGAAGAAGAAGATGAAGAAGAAGAAACAGAAGCAGAAGAAGAAACAGAAGCAGAAGAAGAAGAAGAAGAAGAAGAAGAAGCAGAAGAAGAAGAAGCAGAAGCAGCAGCAGAAGAAAAAGAAGAAGAAGCAGAAGAAGCAGCAGAAGAAGAAGCAGAAGAAGAAACAGAAGCAGAAGAAGAAGAAGAAGAAGAAGCAGAAGAAGAAGAAGCAGAAGCAGCAGCAGAAGAAAAAGAAGAAGAAGCAGAAGCAGCAGCAGAAGAAGAA
>NC_091374.1:14931220-14983720 GCF_038502225.1 Cherax quadricarinatus
CAGATTCTTGAAGATGGAAATTTATGTAGTGAAGCCGGGGAAGAGCAACAGCAATTGGAGACCTCACAGCAACACTATGGACTCTTGGAGCGGAGAATGTGTTTATTACTAACCTCTGGTCCAATTCTTGGGTCCTGCCCACCTGTGTTGCTGTGCTCGACTTCTACTACTACTTCCACCACCACCATTACCATTACTACTACTTTTTCTTCCTCTTTTTCTCCCGTACCTGTCCCTCTCGCCTATATATATATATATATATATATATATATATATATATATATATATATATATATATATATATATATATATATATATATATATATATATTAGCTCCCTCACTCTCCTCTGTGACTTATAAATGGTGCAAGTCGGACCGAAACGTCGACGTAAGTTTCTCTCTCTATGTGCATGTTATTTGTGCATTGTTCCAGTCACATATTGTGCTTTTTTTTGTTCTTCATCCATAAAATTCACACCGGGGACACGAAGGTAGGCAGTTACAGTTTCTTGATGTGCTGCTCCCAGCGGCTAAGCCCAAATATTTGGTCAATATCTGCTGTAATTCTGTTGAGGAAGTATTGTACTGACTTGCGAGTATTCTTAATGTTGTCTAAATGAACCATATTTTACAGAACTCAATACGTTAAGAGTCGACCTTTTAATTTACTGTACTGTTCCAGCCTCGGTACTGTAACTTTCTATCCTTTAAAATACTGTAACTAACCACAATTATACCTCAGAGAAAATTACATCGTTATAATTAAATGCCTCGATTATATACACCATAATAACAATGCACAATAATTCCCTCACTATACTTACTAATTCTACAACAGTCTACTAATTCACTACGACTTTGCTTATCGCAGTAACTCACGAAATCTGTTCGTGTGCGTGTTATTATTCCACATAAAACTATCATTGTTATGAAATATTTCAATATACATTTGAACTTGATTAAATTTTAGCTTATTAGCAAAATTTAGTTTATATTAAAACGTTACCCCAATAATAACATAATTCTGCCATTACGTCAGGAAAATTAAACTTTATATAAAGTTGATAAAAACTTTTTAGATTTCGTTCGGATTTTTAACCCCGCAGGGTTAGCCACCCATGATAACTCAAGAAAGGCAGTGCGTCATCGAGGACCTGAGGCCTTGGTCAAATGCTCCAGCTCTGGGTCGTACGACTAAGACCCGCGTTAGGGAACACTTGTCCTGTTTCCTGACGAACCGTGAGTGTACGCAAGACAGAAGCCCTCTAAACGATGGTTAAAATACACTAATAGACAGACAGCCAAGAATAAACATAGGCTCAACCAGTACACATACACACTCAACCAGTACACACACACTCAACCAGTACACACACACTCAACCAGTACACACACAACCAGTACACACACACACACAACCAGTCCATACACACACACAACCAGTAAACACACTCAACCAGTACACACACACACAACCAGTACACACACAACCAGTACACACACAACCAGTACACACACACAACCAGTACATACACACACAACCAGTACACACACACACAACCAGTACACACACACTCAACCACTCGTATCTACCAGCTCTCCCAATCACTCCTCCTTTCACTTACCAGGTGATTTAAAAATAGCTTTAATTAGAGAATCTTGAATGGTAATTAGCACTTTTTCCCAGACTACAGTTTTCACTAATGAGCCAATCGTCGAAAGTCATCAAAGAGCCTTGGGATTTGGAGGAGGCAAGTAATTATTGCAGAGCGTAATTAAGAGAGGTTGATAGAGTGGAGTGTTGAGAAGAGTCTGGAATAATGTGGTGAACTAGGTACTGTGTGTGTGTGTGTGTGTGTGTGTGTGTGTGTGTGTGTGTGTGTGTGTGTGTGTGTGTGTGTGTGTGTGTGTGTGTGTGTGTGTGTGTGTGTTGTGTATGTGTGTGTTGTGTATGTGTGTGTTGTGTATGTGTGTGTTGTGTATGTGTGTGTACTCACCTAGTTGAGGTTCCAGGAGTCAAGTCCAAGCTCCTGGCCCAGCCAGGTGTGTGTGTGTACTCACCTAGTTGTACTTACCTAGTTGAGGTTGCAGGGGTCGAGTCCAAGCTCTTGGCCCCGCCTCTTCACTGGTCGTGTGGTGTGTGTGTGTATGTGTGTGTGTGGTGTGTATGTGTGTGTGTGGTGTGTATGTGTGTGTGTGTGATGTGTGTGTGTGATGTGTGTGTGTGTGTGTAATGTGTATGTGTGTGTGATGTGTATGTGTGTGTGGTGTGTGGTGTGTGTGTGTGTGTGTGTGTGTGTGTGTGTGATGTGTGTGTGTGATGTGTGATGTGTATGTGTGTGTGTGATGTGTATGTGTGTGTGATGTGTATGTGTGTGTGTATGTGTGTGTGTGTATGCTGCATGTGTTGTGTGCATACGTATGTACATGCGTGTGTACGCGCGCACATGCATGTCTTCCTATGTGTTCATCAGCTGACACATCTTCACGTGTTGAGCGCTAGCTACCGGCCATCAACTCTACACTCTAACCAGCGTCTCAAATCCTTCACTTTCTGAGCTCTTCGCCAATTATTTTTTAAATCCATCAATTAAGTTGACCTTCACTTCATTCCTTCCTAATTCACTCTGTTCATTACTCTCAAACTGGAGTCATTCTTTCACATTCTCTTTTGCCTCATTTAAACTTTTATTTCCTAACTCTTCTTCCTCCTCCTCTTCCCGCTTCGGTCTCTCTTCATCAAGTCTTTTTGGCAAGCAAGGCGTCTCAGATTCACCTTCTAGTAATGTAATATCTGGGACTCTTAACTTCGTTTACGTTCGCTTCAGGAAATAATTTTAACCTTTAGATATAAGGTCACAAGTGTAACTAATGCGGCATTTCATTGTGGCAACGTTTCGCTCTCCAGGAGCTTTGTTAAGCCGTTACAAACCAGGGAAACAGAAGGTATGTATGGGTAGAGAGTAAGGTAGTAGGTGGTAGTAGTAGGTAGTAGTAGTAGTAGTAGGTAGTAGTAGTAGTAGTAGGTAGTAGTAGTAGGTAGTAGTAGTAGTAGGTAGTAGTAGTAGTAGGTAGTAGTAGTAGTAGGTAGTAGTAGTAGTAGTAGGTAGTAGTAGTAGGTGGTAGTAGTAGTAGTAGTACCACCATTACTACTACTAGTACTACAATTATATTGTGCTTCACACCTCACCCTAAAGCCTATATATATACCCTCTGTGTCCTTGTAGAGTTTGTAACTGCTTGACATAGCTTCCTGGAGAGCGAAACGTTGCTACAATGTCACGTTTGTTGCACCTGTGTCCTTTTACCTAACATTCTCTGTGATTCTACCAACATTCTTACAATTTTAATTTTAATTTTTAAAGTGGTGGAGGGGTAAGCCAGTGGACCGTCTCGAACAGATGACCAAAAAGCTCCGGTGGCTGGTCATCATATGACTAAGACCCACGTCAGGAAACACTTGTCCTGTTTCCTGACGAACCTTACCTAACCTAACCTCTTTCTGGCTTTTTCCACTTACCCTCTTCTGAGGCTGTATATTTTCCTTAGCTTCTTGCCTCCCTATCCCATTATTCCATTATCGAAGTCCTGGAAATCCTGATAATTACGAGACGTCGCACAGAGGGTCATATTCCCCAGGCGGAGACTACTGTTATCTGGAGAGGTTAGTGGTGGCCATAACTGCGACCTAAACATATTGATAATGGGTAATACTGATAATAGGTAACATTGATAATAGTTACTGATAATTGGTAACAAGGAAAATGGGTTACATTAAAAATGGGTAACACTGATGAGTAGCTTTGATAATGGGTAACATTACTGAGTAACGTTGATAATGGGTATCACTGATAATGGGTTGGGCAAATATTTTTGTTAGTGGGTTTGGATAGTAGTGGTGGTGATGCTGATGATAGTTGTGGTGGTGGTAGCGGTAGCAGTAGTAGTACTAGTAATAGCAGTAGCAGTAATAGCAGTATTAATAGAGAGAACTTCAACACCGTCAGACACACACAGTCAACCAGACTTCTTTCTTCTCCTCGTTTCCAATTTAACCTTTGATTTATTCGTCAGCCTGAAATAATTAACTTGGTATTGTGAGCTTGTTTGCTCCATGTCCTGAGAGAGAGAGAGAGAGAGAGAGAGAGAGAGAGAGAGAGAGAGAGAGAGAGAGAGAGAGAGAGAGAGAGAGAGAGAGAGAGAGAGAGAGAGAGTTCCTCTTAACGGGAAAGACAAATGACTCATTACTAAGTCACACCTCTCATGCTTGCTCTCCTGAGCCGTCACTGTGAAATGTATTTGCGTCGCTGTGTTAAGATATTTATTCCCTGTACCCTGATGTCACTTGTATCCATGGTGATGTCAAGTGTACCCAAGTTGAGTCACCTGCATCCAACCTGCTGTCACCTGCATCCAACCTGATGTCAAGTGTTTCAAAGTTGATGTCACCTGTATCCAAGCTGACGTCACCTGTGTCCAAGCTGACGTCACCTGTATCCTAACTGACGTCACCTGTATCCAAGCTGATGTCAACTGATGTCAACTGGTTCAATTCACGAAGTTTCGTCTTGAAGACAGAGTTCTGTTGGTATACACACGAAGGCTGGATGCTGAACAGTCTTAGATCCTTTACACTCACCTTCTTGCAACCATAACAAGCGAATGTAATCCAGAGATGCAAATATATAGACATGTGCAGAGACATACATACAAACGTGAAGATACATTATAATATATATATATATATATATATATATATATATATATATATATATATATGTCGTGCCGAATAGGTAAAACTGGTCAATTAGCAAGAACTCATTTAAAATTAAGTCCTTTTTAAAATTTTCTCCTATACGTTTAAAGATATATTTTTTTCATTAATGTTAATGTAAAAATTTTTAATTTTGCACCAAAAGAATCTTAGAAAACTTATCTAACCTTATTATAACAGGAGCAATTTATTTTAGCCTAACCCAACTAAATATATTTTAAATACGTTTACACTAATTTAATACTAAACAAACACAATCAAATATATTTTTTTCGTTAAGTTCAGAATGATTTTGGCGATATTATTGCATACACAAATTTTCACTTGTCCTATATGGCAAGATGAGCGTTGCTATTTAAGCCACGATGGCAAGCTCTGCCTATTCGGCACGACATATACACACACACACACACACACACACACACACACACACACACACACACACACACACACACACACACACACACACACACACACACACACACACACACCAATAACAACACTGCGACTAGCCAAAGAGTCGAACCCATGCTGCCCACTATGAGGCAGGCCAAAGCAGCATGGATTCGACTCTTCGGCTAGTCGCAGCTTTGTTATTGATCAATACCACTTGTTCGTGGGTATAATAACATACATATATATGGAGAGGTTTTATTAACAGATTCTGCTGAGAATAAGGAAAAGATTTGGGGTGAGATCACTAAGTTAACAAAGCATAGGAACATTGGTGCCAACACTTACGAACAAAAGAGGGGAGCCATTACATTAGGAGGTGGAGGTACTGGGTAGATCATGAGAATACTTTGGGAAATTGTTGAATGTTGACTTCTTACATAGGGCAGAGAGGTATAACATCCTGAAAGGGGGCAGTTTGCTTAAGGACTGGCAGAGAGGATACATGGTTCCTTTGTACAAAAGAAAAAGGAATAGAGAACGCATAAGAATTACAGGGAAATAAGCCTGTTGGGTACATATACCAGGCAGAGTCGGGGATGTGTAGATCAAGTGTTTACAGTGAAACATATAGGTGAGCAATACTTAGAAAATGGTCAGGAAAATTTCAGTGCATTTATGGTTTTAGAAAAGGCATCTGATAGTGTGGATAGTGTGGCAAATGTTGCAAGTGTATGGAATAGGTGGTAGGTTACTCAAAGCAGTAGAGAGCTTTTATGTCGACAGTGAGGTTCAGGTTAGGGTTTGTGCGAGTGACACATCCCCGTCCAAGTAGACCTTAGACGGGGATGTGTGATGTCACCATATTTACAGATGGAATTCTAAAAGAAGTGAAAGCTAAGGTGCGGGATTGGAAGACAATGTATCTGGTACGGTGTGGAAACTGTCACAGTTGCTTTTAGCCGATGATACAGTAATTTTTTGAGGATTCGGAGTTGTAAAAGGCTGGTAAATGAATCTGGGAAGGTATGTAAATACAGGTATGTAAATACAAGTATGTAAACACAGGCATGTAAATACAGGTATGTAAATACAAGTATGTAAACACAGGTACGTAAATACAGGTATATAAACATAGGAAAAAGCAAGGTGATGAGCGTTTCAAATAATATAGGCAATGAAAGACTGGATATCAGACTGGAGGAAGCATGAAAGCAGTAATTGTGTTCAGATATTTAAAAGTGAACTGGTCGGCAGATGGTCCTGTGAGAGACGAGGTGAACAACAGAACTGACGAAGGGCAAAAAAAGTTGGTGGTGCATTAAGGCATTTATCAAGGTAATCAGGGAAACCGGTTAGGCAGAGTTGAGTTCTGGAGGTGAGAAGTACAGTGTCTGCACTCTGCTGAAGGGGTGGGAATGTTGCCTTTAGGAAGGGTATCAGACTTGCGATGTCGGCGCCCTTCTGGCATGGGTATAAATGTATACACATGAGCAGAGACGTGTAAACTACCTACAGAAAAATCACACTCAGGGAGACGGAGAGAGAATTACAAAGAGGAAAAAGCAGCCTCCCGGGGCCTGATGTCTCTCGTTTCCTCGTCTAACTGAAAGAGAAGAAAAGGCAATTTTTTTCTTCCATTACCCTTCTCAGCTTCCTTACCTTCTTTCTTCTTTTCTCGCCCCCACTCTTCTTCGTTACTGAGGTCTCTCCCCATTCCTTTCTTTTCTTTTCACCCCCTTTTCATTTCATGCTTTCTCCTGTCATTGGTTATTCTTTGCTTTCGTGAGAATATAATATGCACTTCAGATAGATGTTCTAGTCCATACTGGGCACTTCTAACTCACACTCAAATATCCCTAATTATATAAGAACATAAGAACGAAGGAACACTGCAGAAGGCCTACTGGCCCATGCGAGGCAGGTCCAAGTCTCCTACCGGCTTACTTTACAGTTTGTTCTACAACTCTATTGCCAAGCCTTTGATCTTCCGCATCCATTCTGAATCTGCAGAAGTGCTGGCTAAATTCAAGAGTGAAAGGGCGAGCGCATACTCTCCAGTTATGATGTAAAGGATTTAGAAGGCTGAGGGACTGATTACCTCGAACTTCTCATCTTCCAATGGTCTTTTCTGTAACGGACTGAAGGAGCCAGTGGCTAGCGAAATATTTCCGTAATAAAGACTCCAAAATGTTGCACAAGTGTCTCATTCCTCAACTTGTCGGGTATTCAGGGCGACCATTGATTGTTGGCGAGGATGACTTTATGCTACTACTACTACTACTAATAATAATAATAATAATCTTTATTTCTACAAGTACATGATTCAACTTATACAGACGTAGTTGACATCACAGACATACTATATAGAAAGCCCCTGTTTATGCAGAGCATTTCGGACAACTCAGGCTTTGTCCCCAGGATGCGAACCCACACCAGTCTGCTAACACCCAGGTACCTACTTACTGCTAGCTGAACAGGGACAGCAGAAGTCTTGAGGAAACACGCATAAATGCTCCCACCCGTACCGGGGATCGAACCACGAACCTCAGTGTACGAGCCGAGTGCTCTACCAACCGAGCTACGAGACACCTTACTATTAGTGTTGCCAGCGCTCGGTGACCCGATGATCTGAAGGACACATTTTTTTTTAGTTTTTGATGGAAACGGAATCAGTTTCTAAGTATAGGTTTGGTGTATTTAGCAGCAGCATTCGTCAAAAATATTCGCGCTACAAATGTGGTACGTTCGTCAGAAAAAGGTGATGATGCCGATGCCTCGTTATTTCCAGTATGCTGACTCAGTGGAAGTGTGGAAGTCATTGTTATGGTGTGGGGAGGAAGAGTGATGCAATACTTGATTATTTAGGGCTGGGGAAAGATTTTTCAGACCAGTGACAAACTAGGATAAACTCGGCTGTTTGCTTACTTATTTGTGATTTCTCCTCTCTTGGTGATTTCTGATTTATTCTCTCCACTCCTGGTGATTTCTCCTCTCCTCTGCTGGGAGGGGAGAGGTGAGTGAGAGCGAGGTGAGTGAAGGTGATAATGATATGCGTGAAAGAGGGAGCGAGAAGTGGAAAAGTAAACAAGTGTGGAGACAGAGAGAGAGAGAGAGAGAGAGAGAGAGAGAGAGAGAGAGAGAGAGAGAGAGAGAGAGAGAGAGAGAGAGAGAGAGAGAGAGACCAACAATCTCCTAGAATTTCATGTAAATTCTTGAACCCAAGCCTCAGTACACTCCAGAGACTGAAGAAAAGAGGCTCTCTACCTCCCCCCGCGAACTATACAACTTCAATATACCGTATTTTCCGGCATATACGGCGCACCTATTTTCCACAGTCTTGGAAAGTCACCCTGCGCCTTATATGCTCAAGGTCAGGGTCAAGCGTAGGCTTTGGGTTACGCTTTAACAGTTCTTTACTAACGTTACAACTGCTTGGAAATATAATAACTTTATTTCTACAAGTACATGTACAAGGTATACAGACCATAGCTGACATCAATGACATACTACTATATAGAAAGTACCTTGTTATGCTGAGCATTTCGGGCAAATTAGGTCAGTTTTTGTCCCAGGATGCGACCCACACCAGTCCACTAACACCCAGGTACCCATTTTATTGATGGGTGAAGAGGGACAGTAGGTGTCTTAAGGAAGCATGTCCTAATGCTTTCCAGCCGTACCGGAGATTGGAACTCCGGACCTCAGTGTGAGAGCCGAGTGCGCTAGCGATCAAGCTACGGGACATCGACTTATGTCTTCTATACTCATGCGCCTTATATGCTGGAAAATACGGTAACTGCTCATAGATGGCGCTCTTTATGCTGGCTACATTTCAACAAGATAAAAAATGCATAGTGTCGACAAGTCTACAAAAGCTGCACATGTGCAACTCCTGGGTCACTCTGAGATGAGTCGTATCAGCTGCTTTACCAGTCTAATAAGGACCTGTAGAGGTGAACTAGGAAATGGAAATAATGGTATATACTCGTAGTAACAGTAGTAGCCATAGTAGTGGTAGTAATAACAGTGCTAATACTAATAGTAGCAGTGCTAGTATTACTAATACTAGTAACAGTACTAGTATTACTACTAGTAGCAGTACTGGTACTATTAGTAGTACAGTGGTACCTCGGTATACGACCTTAATTAATTCCAGAAGGCTGTTCAAGTGCCGACCTGTTCGAGTACCGAACGAATTTGTTCCCATAAGGAATAAAGTAGATTAATCCGTTTCAGACCCCCAAAAATATACTTACAAAAGCACTTACAAAAATACACTTACATAATTGTTCGAGTTGGGAGCTGTTCGTGTACCGAGGTACCACTATACTAGTACTAATACTATTAGTAGCAGTACTAACAATACAATCAGTAGTACTAGTATTGCTAGTACAAGTAGTAGTACTAGTAATAATAATAGCAGTAGTACTAACACTAGCAGCATCAGCGTCACAACCATGGAAGGATCTTGTCAGTGCAGATGCAATTTGTTTAATGTCTGATTCTTAGCATTTTAAGATTAATCATTGCACAGCCTGTGATGCAGACTCCTCACTCCCCTGAGTTAAACATTTTAATCTTCTTTGTTTCCGCAGTTCTTCCTTAAAGATATATGTGCTGTGTCCACTTGACCTATGTATTCGTGTTTCTTTGACGTGCATGTGTATGATCACTAATCATGGTGTCCAGACATATAGATCTCTCTTCAATGTGCGGGTTAGTTGTGAATTAGTTTTGCTCTGACTTTCTTGCTGTTGGAGTTCAACCGCAACAAGAAAAGCAATGCGTGTACTGGCGAATATTTATACAGAAAACCACTTAGGCACACAACTTTTTTCGCCAGAAAGAACATGGATTTGGGGGTAAACATTACAATAAACGTATCGGGAAGTAAGTGGCGTGTACAGGGTTAGCAAGTAAGCTGGAATGAGACACTTGAATGAGGAATCACTCAGAACATCGTAAATAATGCTAATAAAAACATTTCTCATTTATGTGGCACCACTTTGGAACGTGGACATAGTTAAGTTTGGAACGTGTACATGGTTAAGTTTGGAACGTGGACATGGTTAAGTTTGGAACGTGGACATCGTTAAGTCCGGAACGTGGACATAGTTAAGATCGTAAAAAAAAAGCTTGGAGAAGCTTAAAGATCTCCTCCCACAGATTGGTTTTGGATCCGACACGATCTTCCAGGATGGGAATTTAACCTTACAATATTGAAAGAGAGAAGAATTTGGAGGAAATTCAGCAACAACTGTCATGATGTCTAGAATTACACACATGGTAGCGACAGGTATCATTACCTGGGTATGTCAATCCAATGCAGAGACCTGAAGCCATGTATCCTAGTCATGTGTAACAGTTGTGTGTTCTAGTGTCCTAGTTATATGTTCTAGTTGCGAACTAGTTGTGTCCTAGTTGAGTCCTAGTCACGAGAGAGAGAGAGAGAGAGAGAGAGAGAGAGAGAGAGAGAGAGAGAGAGAGAGAGAGAGAGAGAGAGAGAGAGAGATAGAGAGAGCAACCTCTAAACATGGATCCACGAGCTCTATTATATTTATAAGCACTAGAACCGTTTGGTTATTCAGCGCATTAAAACACAAAACATTAGGAAAAGCAACCACTATGAAATATAGTGAAATTCCAAGAGCTTTCGTGATTTCTCGCATCATCAAGGACCTCTTTTACATACTGTAATATCACCTGTTTACTGTAATCTTACTGCAAATATCATCAAATCTTATAAACTTGACGCAGTCACGACCAATGTACTCTCACACCACGTAGCCAAGTCCAATGTACTCTCACACCACGTAGCCACGTCCAATGTACTCTCACACCACGTAGCCACGTCCAATGTACTCTCACACCACGTAGCCACGTCCAATGTACTCTCACATCACGTAGCCACGTCCAATGTACTCTCACACCACGTAGCCACGTCCAATGTACTCTCACACCACGTAGCCACGTCCAATGTACTCTCACACCACGTAGCCACGTCCAATGTACTCTCACATCACGTAGTCACGACCAATGTACTCTCACATCACGTAGTTACGACCAGTGTACTCTCACATCACGTAGTCACGACCAATGTACTCTCACATCACGCAGTCACGACCAATGCACTCTCACATCACGTAGTCACACAATGTCACCAATGTACTCTCACATCACGTAGTAGTCACGTAGTCACGACCAATGTACTCTCAATGTACATCTCTCACAACACGTAGTAACGACCAATGTACTCTCACATCACGTAGTCACGACCAATGAACTCTCACATCACGTAGTACTCTCACATCACGTCCAATGTACTCTCACATCACGTAGCCACGACCAATGTACTCTCACATCACGTAGTCACGACCAATGTACTCTCACATCACGTAGTCACGACCAATGTACTCTCACATCACGTAGTCACGACCAATGTACTCTCACATCACGTAGTCACGACCAGTGTACTCTCACATCACGTAGTCACGACCAGTGTACTCTCACATCACGTAGTCACGACCAGTGTACTCACATCACGTAGTCACGACCAATGTACTCACATCACGTAGTCACGACCAATGTACTCTCACATCACGTAGTCACGACCAATGTACTCTCACATCACACGACCGTAGCATATCACGTAGTCCAATGTACTCTCACATCACGTAGTCACGACCAATGTACTCTCACATCACGTAGTCACGACCAATGTACTCTCACATCACGTAGTCACGACCAATGTACTCTCACATCACGTAGTCACGACCAATGTACTCTCACATCACGTAGTCACGACCAATGTACTCTCACATCACGTAGTCACGACCAACGTACTCTCACATCACGTAAATCATGATTATTAGGCAAGAAAAAGTATCCAAGGAAGATTTCATAATCTGTAATCCATATCTGTAAATCATTCCGTGTCACTGGTCGCAACTGTCAGCCAACTGAGACAAAAGAGGAAATATCCCAACCACTGAGGATGGAAGATATGGTGAGTTTTTGTTCAGGTTAAGCTGCTCAAACGTCGCCACCGCGGTAAAAATGACTTAGCGTGGGGGAAGGGGGGGCTGGGGGGTCAAAGAACACCTTAAAAATACCGTCTGAACTTGTCCCCTGAAAGACTAAAAAAAAAAAAATACCACTGCATCCGCGAACACCTCTTCTCTGTAATGGACTGAAGAAGACGATGGCTGGCGAAACGTTTCCTCGATAAAAATTCCATGAATTAAGGAAAGATCCTGGACTTCACATTACGAAGCAGACAAAGCAAATGCGATAGTAATTATGAATAAGATAGATTATAGTGGAAAAAAGACATGATGTTAGGAGACGGGGGAACTCACGCGCCTCTTAATTAGTCACACGAAACGTAGTCATAAGATTCTTTCTGTGTGCGGGTTATTTGTGTATTGTTCCACTCACGGTATTGTGACTTTTTGTTCTTCATGACAACGGTAAATAGAATAAGGTCCTAACACTAACGTGAACTTTGCTGATGGTTCAATAAACTCGGTGAAGAATGTAGCAGCACCTGGAGTCTGACGCTGGAGCGTTCAGAGTGGAGGTTATCTAATCACTGTCCGGTAGTGCAAGTGGTGTTAGCGACACTCCAACAAGCACTAACTCGTGGCTGGTGCTTGTTGGATTGTTGTTGTTGTTTAACATTGTTGTACATGTGGATTCCAGCATTATTCTCCAGTTACTGACACTATGAATCACATTAAACCCATTAGTATACCTCTATTATGCTTCTTACAGACATTACCCGCTGTTATACTGATGATTTAAAACTTTCAACAAGGCTAATGAGTGAACACATCTCTAGGACGAGGGACTAATCGCCCCAAACTGATAAAGCCGCAGGGGAGACTCACACCGAACTGGTTACGAAGCTCCGCTGCTATCCAAGAAAACACGACTAAAGAAACCATACCCCCGGCCGGGGTTGAACCCGCGGTGTAGAAATATACCTAGCTGGATGAATCTTATTGTGGCTAGCTGGTCTAGTGGCTAACGCGACGGGCTGGAGTTTTGAGACTCTATGACCGCGGGTTCAATCCCGGCCGGGGGTATGGTTTATTTGCAATCGTGTCATTACGATTTCTTGAGTCACGACTAAAGAGGCAGTATTACCCAAAAGAGTCGAACAAATACCTTATCAATCTGAATCTGACTTAAAATTTGACTCATGGTACTGCAAGGTAGTGTAGCGGCAACGCTGCTGCCACCACATTGTCTCACTGCCACTCAGAATCAACAAACTCTACACAACATATACACCGAGAAATGTATATGTCTCTCGGTGTATATACCCCTCAAGGTGAGGGAGACCTTGACGTTAGTGAGGGGGGCTCTTAATCCAAGAAACTGTAATCCAATTCCTTGAACTCTAGTCTGAATGCTTTCCATTCTTCCCCCGGCTGTGCATGACCCCTCTGGGTTTAGTGCTTTCTCGTGAGTGTTATTATAATAATCGGTGTATATACACTGAGTTTGTTTTAATTCCTGTTTTTTGGGATTAAAGTATTCTTGACTGGTGGTGAACAGGTGACGTTACAGCCTTTATGACCCTCGTGTAGTCGATTGACTTGAAACCTAATAAACCATTGTACTCAAACATAATTCAAACAGAAGTGAAGATAATGCCTATATAAACACCTTTTCCACTTCCACGACAATGCACAGCTGTGGAAGAGAGAGCTTTGGATCCGATACGCTGAGAGATGGTAATTCCCAAGTGCATAGAAGAGAGAAGCTTATGACGACGTTTCGGTCCGACTTTGTAAGTGGTCCAAGTCGGACCGAAACGTCGTCGTAAGCTCCTCTCTTCTATGTGTGGGTTATTTGTGTATCGTTCCAGTCACGGTATTGTGTCTTTTTTTTGTTATTCCCAAGTGATAGTAACTCTCCAGCTCTGCTGGGACTAAGACTTCGGAGCTGCCGTAGCTGAGGAACTTTTACCACGTGACCAAGAAAAGGGCCAAGTAATGTCTCCTTCCGGGAAAAAAACAGCAATAATAACAATAATAATAATCTTTATTTCTACAAGTACATGTACAAGGTATACAGACCATAGCTGACATCAATGATATACTACTATATAGAAAGCCCCTTGTTATGCTGACGATTTCGGACAAATTAGGTCAGGATGCGACCCACACCAGTCGACTAACACCCAGGTACCCATTTTACTGCTAAGTGAACATGGACAGCAGGTGTCTTAAGGTAACACGTGCTAATGTATCCAGTCGTACCGGGATGGAACCACGGACCTCAATGTGTGAACCGAGTGCTCTACCAATCGAGCTACGGGACGCCATTTATACCTACTTTTCTCGATGGGGAGATTATCCCCTCGACTTTTTTGCACACTTGACCGTCACCCACACAATTCCATACTTCACATTACATAATTCTGGATTTTTTTTTTGTTTACAGCAATTTTAGTGACAACGAAATGTATTCAACTGTTGACGACAATTCCAAGAATTTTTTGAAATATCCGGTCATATAGGTGTCCAAAAATACCAGACACACTGACTACCTTAATGGTGTCTTGGGTAACTGGTTTCAATATTGTTAATAGACAGAAAAAATTTGCAAAATTAAAAAAATATAAAACACAGTAAAACACAAATATAAAACAGTTAAAACACAGATATGACATATTAAAACAGATATTAAACGCAGTAAAAAAAAGTATATATAATACATCAACACTAAAAAATGTAAGAAAATAAAAATACACAGGAAAAAAAAGAGACAAAACAACGAAAATCATAAAAATATTAAAAAATTATAACTATAACCATAATTCTTAAAGTGGTGGAGGGGTAAGCCAGTGGAAGGCCTCGGTCAGATGACCAAAAGCTCCAGCTGCGGGTCATCATCTAAGACCCCGCGTAAGAAAACACTTGTCGTGTTTCCTGCCGAATCTTACCTAACCTGACTATAAAAGCATAAAAAAAATAAAAAAATATAAACAACAGAGAACAACAGAAATCATAGCAGAAAACAGAAATATCACAACAGAAAACACAGAAAGCACCACAGAAACAAAAAACACAACAGAAAATAAAGAAAACAACAGAAGCCCAACAGAAAATAGAAAACTGAAAACAACAGAAGCCCAACAGAAAATAGGAAACTGAAAACAACAGAAAGCCCAACAGAAAATAGAAAACTGAAAACAACAGAAAGCCCAACAGAAAATAGGAAACTGAAAACAACAGAAAGCCCAACAGAAAACATTACAGAAAATAGAAAAATAAACAGAAAAAAAACACAGAAAACAGAAAAAACAGAAAACACACCATAAAAACAGAAGAAACACACAGCACCACCTCATCACATTAAAATCAAGACACAGCACCACCTCATCACATTAAAAGCAAGACACAGCACCACCTCGTCACATTAAAATCAAGACACAGCACCACCTCGTCACATTAAAAGCAAGACGCAGCACCACCTCGTCACATTAAAATCAAGACACAGCACCACCTCGTCACATTAAAATCAAGACACAGCACCACCTCATCACATTAAAATCAAGACACAGCACCACCTCGTCACATTAAAATCAAGACACAGCACCACCTCGTCACATTAAAATCAAGACACAGCACCACATCGTCACATTAAAATCAAGACGCAGCACCACCTCGTCACATTAAAATCAAGACACAGCACCACCTCGTCACATTAAAATCAAGACACAGCACCACCTCGTCACATTAAAATCAAGACACAGCACCACCTCACACAGCACCACCTCGCCACATTAAAATCAAGACACAGCACCACCTCGTCACATTAAAATCAAGACACAGCACCACCTCGTCACATTAAAATCAACACACAGCACCACCTCGTCACATTAAAATCAAGACACAGCACCACCTCGTCACATTAAAATCAAGACGCAGCACCACCTCGTCACATTAAAATCAAGACACAGCACCACCTCGTCACATTAAAATCAAGACACAGCACCACCTCGTCACATTAAAATCAAGACGCAGCACCACCTCGTCACATTAAAATCAAGACACAGCACCACCTCGTCACATTAAAATCAAGACACAGCACCACCTCGTCACATTAAAATCAAGACACAGCACCACCTCGTCACATTAAAATCAAGACACAGCACCACCTCGTCACATTAAAATCAAGACGCAGCACCACCTCGTCACATTAAAATCAAGACACAGCACCACCTCGTCACATTAAAATCAAGACACAGCACCACCTCGTCACATTAAAATCAAGACGCAGCACCACCTCGTCACATTAAAATCAAGACACAGCATCACCTCGTCACATTAAAATCAAGACACAGCACCACCTCGTCACATTAAAATCAAGACACAGCACCACCTCGTCACATTAAAATCAAGACACAGCACCACCTCGTCACATTAAAATCAAGACACAGCACCACCTCGTCACATTAAAATCAAGACACAGCACCACCTCGTCACATTAAAATCAAGACACAGCACCACCTCGTCACATTAAAATCAAGACACAGCACCACCTCGTCACATTAAAATCAAGACACAGCACCACCTCGTCACATTAAAATCAACACACAGCACCACCTCGTCACATTAAAATCAAGACACAGCACAACCTCGTCACATTAAAATCAAGACGCAGCACCACCTCGTCACATTAAAATCAACACAGAGCACCACCTCGTCACATTAAAATCAAGACGCGCGACGGACAGTCCTCTTCCGCCGAAAGTAAAAATTCTCACGAGAAAGAAAGCCAAATCGCTTATCCTGGGCAGCCAATTAGTCTCTCTCAAGGCCGCAGCGTCTGAGCTGAAGACGTCATTTGCAATTAGCGTGGCTAATGTCTTTTTCTCTCACATATTTTTATTTTTGACGAGAAGACAGAGATGAAGTTGTACGTTGCTTTTGTTAGAGTTTAATGGAATAGTTACGAAGGAAGATGAAAAGATAGCGGGAAGAATGGAGAACAAATGATATATATATATATATATATATATATATATATATATATATATATATATATATATATATATATATATATATAAATTCCTGAGGTACTATCAAGGCTAGCGAACTGGTCACGTTAAAATACTGTTACTACTACAACTACTACTACTACTACAACTACTACTACTGTTACCATCACCAGCGCTACATTCTCCTGTATTCGACTGAAGAAGCCTAGGTAGGCGAAACGTTTCGGTAATAATTTTCTAAAAAAGACCCAATACCTTTATAACAAGCACTGCCCTAATAAAACTAAACAGATGACAGCTAAGAGACTGAACAGTCCCTGGCTAACACCCAGCATTCTCAAATCCATAAATACAAAACACCGATATGAAAAACAGTACAGAATGGGTCACGTAACCAGAGACCAAACAAAACGTTACTCGTCAATCCTAACCAGCCTGATAAGAAGGGCAAAAAAATTGTATTATGAGAACAGATTATCCAACTTACGAGGTGATATAAAAAAGACCTGGAAGACCCTATCAGAAATTCTGGGAACAAAAAAGATATCACGACATAGCGAAATAAAATTAGCAAAATCAGATGAACCCCAACTCCCACCAACAGAAACAGCAAACAGACTCAACGATTTCTTCTCCACTATAGGTCAAAACCTTGCCAATAAAATCCCAAGCTCAGATACCCCACCAAATGACTACCTTACTGGCAACTACCCGAACACACTGTTCCTAGCTCCGACTAACCCATACGAAGTCTCCCTTATTATCAACGCACTGAAAAACAAGGCAGGAGACTTAAATACCTTACCATCCTTTATATACAAAAAAGCGTCACAAGTACTATCACCAATCATTGCAACACTCTTTAACAAATCCATTGAATCCTCCACCTTCCCTACAGTTCTCAAAATAGCAAGGGTCACCCCGATCCATAAAGGAGGAGACCAAACAGAGTTGAATAACTATAGGCCAATATCCAATTTACACCCTCTCTCAAAAATCTTCGAAAAATTAATTCATAAACGAATCTACTCCTACCTCATCTCCCAAAACATTCTCCACCCCTGCCAATTTGGATTCAGGCCTAATAAAAATACTAATGATGCTATTATACACATGCTAGAACATATATACACTGCAATAGAGAAAAAAGAAGTCCCACTGGGGATCTTCAATGACTTACGTAAAGCTTTTGATACAGCTGACCATGACTTGCTCCACGTAAAATTGTCACACTATGGTATAAGAGGGCACTCCCTCAACTACCTCAAGTCTTACCTCAGCAACAGAAGCCAATATGTGTACGCTAATGGGGCAAGCTCTTCCGCACAACCAATTACAGTTGGTGTCCCACAGGGAAGTGTCCTTGGCCCTCTTCTCTTTCTCCTATACATAAATGACCTACCAAATGCTTCGCAATTACTCAAACCCACACTTTTTGCAGATGACACTACATACGTCTTCTCTCACCCGAGCCCAGTCACGCTAGCCAATACTGTAAATACCGAATTACAGAAAATATCTACCTGGATGAGGACTAACAAACTTACACTAAACATTGACAAAACCTACTTCATTCAGTTTGGTAACAGAGCTACAGATGTCCCTCTTAACATAATGATAAACGGATCACCTATCACAAAGCTAACAGAGGGAAAATTCTTAGGAATCCACCTCGATAATAGACTCAAATTTCATACACATATACAACAAATTTCTAAGAAAATTTCCAAGACTGTAGGCATACTATCGAAGATACGGTACTATGTTCCACAGTCAGCCCTCCTGGCCCCTTATCACTCTCTTATTTACCCCTATCTCACCTATGGAATTTGTGCATGGGGCTCAACAACAATTAACCATCTCAGACCACTAATTACCCAACAAAAGGCTGCAGTTAGAATAACAAATTCTCACTACAGGCAACACACTCCACCAATATTCAAAACACTCAACCTACTCACCATACAAAACATCCATACTTATTATTGCACCTATTACATACATAGAACACTTAACTCTGATATTAACCCTCCCCTCAAACATCTCCTTGCCAACCTCAACAGAACACATGACCATAACACAAGGCATAGATCACTCTTTGATGTTCCTCGTGTCCATCTCACGCTATGCAAAAACTCAATGCACATAAAAGGCCCTAAAATCTGGAATTCATTACCTGTAAATATAAAAGAAACACTACCTGTTTATAAATTCAAGTCTCTTCTCAAAGTTCACTTACTCACTCAAAACCAAATAAATACTGAATAACTGAACCTTATAAATTGTATATCCAATATGTTACTCACAATTATATCACACAAATGTTAAACCTAGGACCCAATCTTTGTTATTTTTTTAAATACACTACCTAACAGAATACTCCATTCTACTGAATGTACAACAATGCATGCAACCATATGACCTGTCTTTGTAATACTCACTTGTGCTTTATAGTTATCTGTTTACAATAATGTCTTATCACTGATTTCATCATTGCTTAGTTAATCTTAAGTTAATTTTAAGCCAGCCAGTAATGCTATGCATATAAGTGGCTTTGGCATACTGCTCTTACCTGTATTTTTTTTGTACCTCTGTATGTATGCTAAAATTTCTAAATAAATAAATAAATAAATAAATATACTCGAGTCTTTCGCCTGTGTCTCATTTATTAACTTGTCGATATTGTATATCATTTTCAATAATATACGTGAAAAATATTGACTGTGTACTATGCTAGGTAGGAGTCATGGGTAAGCTTATGAATTCCCTCCATCGAGGCTGTTCGCACCACATATATCGTTAGTTTCCCAGTGTTATATACATATTATCTGAGCGTTGTGATACATGATTATTATCGTCTCTATGGGAAGGGAAGTCAGTAACATGAGGCAGTGTGCTGAGGTTATTGTATCAGCGCTGTATAACGGAGAGGTGCAGACATTGGTCAGTCAGCGTTGCATAATGTAGGGATGCTGACATTAGTCACTCAGCATTGCATAACGGTGAGGTGCTGACACTGCAGTCACTCAACACTGCCTAACGGAGAGGTGTTGACTTTACGGTTACTCAGCATTGCATAACGGAGAGGTGCTGACACTACAGCCACTCAGTGTTGCATAACAGAGGGATGCTGACGCCAGGGAAAAGGCGTGGAGAACGAGTTCACATATACAACGCGAAACTTAAAGTTTGCACAATAAGCCCGTTTCATTTAAGAAACAGAACAATAAAGACGGAAGTTTCCGAGCAGGAAAGAAAACCTTTGCCGTAATAAACATGAGAATCAATCAATCAGAAAGTTTGACATCAGGACCTGACAGTTCTCACAGACGAGTCTCTCTCTTGTGAAAAAAAAATATAACTTCTCTTTACTGATCTAAGATATAAATTCAAGTGGAAGGAAGCTTTTTACAAATTCAAACAAAAATACTGTAGTCATTAGGCCTAATATTATAGGTAGGCTGATGAAGACTTTTTCGTAACAAGGAGACAGACCTGGCAATATTACGTTTTTTTCTTTTTATAATTAGACAAAGGTGCCGCACTTGTGTATTTTTATTGTGGAAATGTTTCGCCACATAGTGGCTTCGTCAGTTCAATACAAAGAATGGTTGAAGATCAGATAGAATTTTGAGGTTATCAGTCCCTCAGTCTGGAGTCGATGTGATCAGTCCATCAGTCTTGAGTCTTATCAAGATCCTTATCAAGAGTGATGGACTGATTACACAGACTCCATTCTGAGGGACTGATTACCTCAAGCTCCATCTGATTTTCAAGCCACTGTGTGGCGAAACGTTTCCACAACAAAGACACCCAAAGTGTTGCACATGTGTCTAATTTTTCAACTTGTCGCTTCCCCGAACCATTTGCCTACATTTTTTTTTGTCTCAGGTAATGTGCGGTTAATACATCAATTTTATACTAAGACCGGTGATGCAGGTCATTTCCGGGAACTTATAATCACTACACACTATTTCCACCTACGTTTGGCTCAAAAAAAACAAAAAATATTTGCAAGACACTGGAAAAAAAACTTGGAAAATGATTGTCAACAGGAAATGAGTCTGAGTTTGAGAACGAAATGTCACCACTTCGAAGTGTGTGCATCTGGAAATATTTCAAGCAGTAGGCTGAGTGTGGCTCTGACCCCTGACGCCCTCGCCAATCCTGTCTCCATGATACTGAAGAATTGTTAACCTTGGACCCATAGAGGCCTCTGTGGTCGATGTAGTCAGTGCGGTAAAACCCTTACCGCACTGACTTGTGGTAAAAACAGCCAAGAAAATCTCCTTGTTCTGATTTCCAAAACCCAGAATACTCTGAGCAGATCGCAATACTCAAGACGGATATGGACATCCTCTCCAGACTACACATTACAACACACGTATAGACATGGACACGTTCTTCAAGCTGAAATAATCACCTAAATCGTTTTCATCTAGCAGAATAAAACTACAGCTGACATACTTGGAGATGTATACTACAACCAAGCCATCAGATCTCTCAGTTTTATTTGACATCAAGAAACCATACCCCCGGCCGGGATTGAACCCGCGGTCATAGAATCTCAAAACTCCAACCCGTCGCGTTAGCCGCAATCGTGTCATTACGATTTCTTGAGTCAGTCTTGACATCAAGATCCTGTATGTTGAAAATCGTATAAAATATCGACAAGGTGATGACTAAGACGCATATACACAGCTGGGAGTCATTATTGTTCGAATGTTTTCCCTACGCGGCGGGTTAGTTCAGGCAAGTACACGGAATGTGTTGTAGGCAGCAGTGGCGGGGTAAAAGTAATTTATTGTCTATCAACCTTGGATGGATTAAGTAATCCATCAACCTGATGGATTACTTAACTATCTTGTGCTACTTAGCTATCATGTGCTACTAAGCTATCATGTGCTACTTAGCTATCATGTGCTACTTAGCTATCATGTGCTACTTAGCTATCACGTGCTACTTAGTTATCATGTGCTACCGAATTATGTGCTACTTAGCTATCATGTGCTACTTAGCTATCATGTGCTACCGAACTATGTGCTACTTAGCTATCATGTGCTACTTAGCTATCATGTGCTACTTTGCTATCATGTGCTTAGTTATGTGCTACCGAACTATGTGCTACTTAGCTATCATGTGCTACTTAGTTATGTGCTACTTAGCTATCATGTGCTACTTAGCTATCATGTGCTACCGAACTATGTGCTACTTAGCTATCATGTGCTACTTAGCTATCATGTGCTACTTAGCTATCATGTGCTACCGAACTATGTGCTACTTAGTTATCATGTGCTACTTAGTTATCATGTGCTACTTAGCTATCATGTGCTACTTAGCTATCATGTGCTACTTAGTTATGTGCTACTTAGCTATCATGTGCTACTTAGTTATGTGCTACTTAACTATCATGTGCTACCGAATTATGTGCTACTTAGCTATCATGTGCTACTTAGTTATCATGTGCTACTTAGCTATCATGTGCTACTTAGTTATGTGCTACCGAACTATGTGCTACTTAGCTATCATGCGCTACTTAGCTATCATGCGCTACTTAGCTATCATGTGCTTAGTTATCATGTGCTACTTAGTTATGTGCTACTTAGCTATCATGTGCTACCGAACTATCATGTGCTACTTAACTATCATGTGCTACTGAACTATCATGTGCTACTTAACTATCACGTGCTACTTAACTATCACGTGCTACTTAACTATCATGTGCTACTTAACTATCATGTGCTACTTAACTATCATGTGCTACTGAACTATCATGTGCTACTGAACTATCATGTGCTACTGAACTATCACGTGTTACTTAACTATCACGTGCTACTTAACTATCACGTGCTACTTAACTATCATGTGCTACTTCACTATCATGTGCTACTGAACTATCATGTGCTACTGAACTATCACGTGCTACTGAACTATCATGTGCTACTGAACTATCATGTGCTACTGAACTATCATGTGCTACTGAACTATCATGTGCTACTGAACTATCATGTGCTACTGAACTATCATGTGCTACTGAACTATCATGTGCTACTTAACTATCATGTGCTACTTAACTATCATGTGCTACTGAACTATCATGTGCTACTGAACTATCATGTGCTACTTAACTATCATGTGCTACTGAACTATCACGTGCATTGATGTATTTGCCATTACTGAGACGTGGTTTAATTCAAAAAGTCGGGGCATGCCTGCGGAATGTCACATTCAGGGTTTTAAATTGTTCCAAGACGATAGAAGTATTGGGAGGGGGGTGGGGTGGCATTGTATGTCCGAGATCGCTTGAACTGTTGCATAAAAACGGGTATTAAGTCTGAAGTAACACATACAGAGTCTGTTTGGATAGAATTTTCAGAGGGGCATGAAAAACTGATTTTAGGAGTGATATACCGTCCCCCAAACTTAGATAGGGACCAGGGGAGACTACTATGGGAGGAAATTGTTAAGGCCACAAGAAACGATAATGTAGTAATTCTAGGAGACTTTAACTTTAGTCATATTGATTGGAATTTCTTGACTGGGAATTTAGAATCATACGACTTCTTAGAAGTATTTCAGGATTGTTTTTTGAAGCAGTTTGTGACAGAACCTACAAGGGGAAATAACCTGCTTGACTTAGTTCTGGCAAACAATGAATCCCTTGTTAATAATTTAGAAATTTCAGAGGAACTGGGTGCTAGCGACCACAAATCAATTACATTTAGCATTGAATGGAAGTACGATAGTAGCGATAACTCAGTAACAGTCCCAGATTTTCGCTTAGCGGATTACGATGGGCTTAGAGAACACTTAGCATCTGTTGACTGGGGTAACGAAGAGAGCTATCAATATGACAGTTTTCTGAGCACTATACATGCTGCTCAAAGAGCGTTTATCCCATATAAAGAAATTAGATCAAATAGAAATGACCCAAAATGGATGAATAGGCTCAAATATCTACTAGGGCATAAGAAAGGAATTTATAGGCCTTTCAAAAGAGGTGAGGGTCATCTTATGAATCAGTATATTGACATTAAGAGGGACATTAAAAAGGGGATAAGAAAAGCTAAAAGGGACTATGAAATTAAAGTTGCTAGGGATTCTAAAACTAATCCAAAAAGCTTTTCCAGATCTATAGAACAAAAGTTAGAGATAAGATAGGTCCCCTTAAAAATAACTATGGGCACCTTACTGACAAAGAGAATGAAATGTGCTCGATTTTAAATAATTATTTTCTCTCAGCTTTTACACAGGAAGACACTAACAATATTCCAGTAATTAATTTTTACAGTGGGCTAGAAGAAGATAAATTATGTAACATCACAGTCACTAGTGAGATGGTTGTGAAGCAGATAGACAGACTGAAGCAAAATAAGTCGCCGGGTCCTGATGAGGTTTTTTCAAGGGTTCTTAAGGAATGCAAAATGGAACTCTGTGAACCATTAACTAATATTTTTAATTTATCTCTTCAAACAGGTGTAGTGTCTGATATGTGGAAGATGGCTAATGTAATTCCTATTTTTAAAACAGGGGACAAGTCGTTACCGTCAAATTACCGCCCAATAAGCCTGACCTCAATTGTAGGCAAATTACTAGAGTCAATTATAGCTCAAATTATAAGAAGTCATCTCGATAAGCATAGCTTGATTAATGATACTCAGCATGGATTCACAAGAGGCCGGTCTTGTCTAACTAATTTATTAACTTTCTTCAGTAAAGCTTTTGAGGCTGTTGACCACAATAAAGAATTTGATATTATTTACTTAGATTTTAGTAAGGCATTTGATAGAGTTCCGCACCATAGACTGTTAAAGAAAGTGGCAGCTCATGGCATTGGGGGAAAAGTGCTCTCGTGGATCGAGTCATGGCTCACTGACAGGAAGCAGAGAGTGTCCATAAATGGGGTTAAATCCGAGTGGGGATCTGTAACAAGTGGCGTTCCACAGGGATCAGTCTTGGGCCCGTTGTTGTTTATAATATATATCAATGATCTTGATGAGGGAATTACTAGTGATATGAGCAAATTCGCCGATGACACAAAGATAGGTAGGATAATTGATTCAAACGTAGATGTTATGGAACTTCAGGAGGATTTAAACAAACTCTATTCTTGGTCAGAAAAGTGGCAGATGCAGTTCAATGTAGATAAATGCAAGGTTCTGAAGCTTGGGAGTGCCCATAACCCTAGTACTTATAAGTTAAATGATGTAGAACTTAGCCATACAGATTGCGAAAAGGACTTGGGGGTTATGGTGAGCAGCAACCTTAAACCAAGACAGCAATGCCTAAGCGTACGTAATAAGGCAAATAGATTACTGGGATTTATATCAAGAAGTGTAAGCAACAGAAGTCCAGAGGTCATACTGCAGCTTTATACATCATTAGTAAGGCCTCACCTAGATTATGCAGCTCAGTTCTGGTCTCCGTATTACAAAATGGACATAAATTCGTTAGAAAACATTCAGCGTAGGATGACTAAATTAATACATAGCATTAGAAATCTTCCTTATGAAGAAAGATTGAAGACTCTTAAGTTACATTCACTTGTTAGACGAAGAATGAGGGGAGGCCTGATCGAAGTGTATAAGTGGAAGATAGGTATTAATAAAGGGGATATTAATAAGGTCTTGAGGATGTCTCTCCAAGAGAGAACCCGCAGTAATAGATTTAAATTAGATAAGTTTAGATTTAGAAAGGACATAGGAAAGTTGTTAGGTAAGACACATATGCAACAGTTAGGTATCTTTATTATGAAACGTTTCGCCTACACAGTAGGCTTCTTCAGTCAAGTACAGAAAAATTGAACGTTAAAATGGTATAAAATACCGACAGGTTGTTAGGTAAGACACATATGCAACAGTTAGGTATCTTTATTATGAAACGTTTCGCCTACACAGTAGGCTTCTTCAGTCAAGTACAGAAAAATTGAACATTAAAATGGTATAAAATACCGACAGGTTGTTAGGTAAGACACATATGCAACAGTTAGGTATCTTTATTATGAAACGTTTCGCCTACACAGTAGGCTTCTTCAGTCAAGTACAGAAAAGTTGATAGAAGCAGAAGATACTTGAAGACGATGTAATCAGTCCATCACCCTTAAAGTTTTGAGGTGGTCAGTCCCTCAGTCTGGAGAAGAGCATTGTTCCATAGTATGAAAGTATTGGTTTGGAAATAGGGTAGTTGATGAGTGGAACAGTCTACCTAGTTGGGTTATTGAGGCTGGGACTTTGGGTAGTTTCAAATCTAGGTTGGATAAGTACATGAGTGGGAGGGGTTGGATTTTCACATCAGAGCTTATTTCTTGGGTGGCATTGAAAATTGGGTTGGGCAAATGTTTTGTTAGTGGGATGAATTGTAAAGGACCTGCCTAGTATGGGCCAGCAGGCCTCCTGCAGTGTTCCTCCTTTCTTATGTTCTTATGTACTGAACTATCATGTGCTACTTAACTATCATGTGCTACTTAACTATCACGTGCTACTCAACTATCATGTGCTACTGAACTATCATGTGCTACTTAACTATCATGTGCTACTGAACTATCATGTGCTACTCAACTATCATGTACTACTGAACTATCATGTGCTACTCAACTATCACGTGCTACTGAACTATCACGTGCTACTCAACTATCATGTGCTACTGAACTATCATGTGCTACTCAACTATCATGTGCTACTGAACTATCATGTGCTACTCAACTATCACGTGCTACTGAACTATCACGTGCTACTCAACTATCATGTGCTACTGAACTATCACGTGCTACTGAACTATCATGTGCTACTGAACTATCACGTGCTACTGAACTATCATGTGCTACTGAACTATCATGTGCTATTGAACTATCATGTGCTACTTAACTATCATGTGCTACTGAACTATCACGTGCTACTCAACTATGTGCTACTTAACTATCATGTGCTACTTAACTATCATGTGCTACTTAACTATCATGTGCTACTGAACTATCACGTGCTACTTAACTATCATGTGCTACTGAACTATCACGTGCTACTTAACTATCATGTGCTACTGAACTATCACGTGCTACTTAACTATCATGTGCTACTGAACCATCACGTGCTACTTAACTATCATGTGCTACTGAACTATCACGTGCTACTCAACTATCATCTGCTACTTAACTATCATGTGCTACTTAACTATCATGTGCTACTTAACTATCATGTGCTACTGAACTATCACGTGCTACTTAACTATCATGTGCTACTGAACTATCACGTGCTACTTAACTATCATGTGCTACTGAACTATCACGTGCTACTTAACTATCATGTGCTACTTAACTATCATGTGCTACTGAACTATCATGTGCTACTGAACTATCATGTGCTACTGAACTATCATGTGCTACTGAACTATCATGTGCTACTCAACTATCACGTGCTACTTAACTATCATGTGCTACTTAACTATCATGTGCTACTGAACTATCATGTGCTACTGAACTATCATGTGCTACTGAACTATCATGTGCTACTGAACTATCATGTGCTACTCAACTATCACGTGCTACTGAACTATCACGTGCTACTCAACTATCATGTGCTACTTAACTATCATGTGCTACTGAACTATCATGTGCTATTGAACTATCATGTGCTATTGAACTATCATGTGCTACTTAACTATCACGTGCTACTGAACTATCACGTGCTACTTAACTATCATGTGCTACTTAACTATCATGTGCTACTGAACTATCACGTGCTACTCAACTATCATGTGCTACTGAACTATCATGTGCTACTGAACTATCATGTGCTATTGAACTATCATGTGCTACTGAACTATCATGTGCTACTGAACTATCATGTGCTACTGAACTATCACGTGCTACTCAACTATCATGTGCTACTGAACTATCATGTGCTACTGAACTATCACGTGCTACTGAACTATCATGTGCTACTCAACTATCATGTGCTACTGAACTATCACGTGCTACTCAACTATCATGTGCTACTGAACTATCACGTGCTACTCAACTATCATGTGCTACTGAACTATCACGTGCTACTCAACTATCATGTGCTACTGAACTATCATGTGCTATTGAACTATCATGTGCTACTTAACTATCATGTGCTACTCAACTATCATGTGCTACTTAACTATCACGTGCTACTGAACTATCACGTGCTACTTAACTATCATGTGCTACTTAACTATCATGTGCTACTTAACTATCATGTGCTACTTAACTATCATGTGCTACTTAACTACCACGTGCTACTTAACTATCATGTGATACTTAACTATCATGTGCTACTTAACTATCATGTGCTACTTAACTACCACGTGCTACTTAACTATCATGTGCTACTTAACTATCATGTGCTACTTAACTATCATGTGCTACTTAACTATCATGTGCTACTTAACTATCACGTGCTACTGAACTATCACGTGCTACTTAACTATCACGTGCTACTTAACTATCACGTGCTACTTAACTATCATGTGCTACTGAACTATCATGTGCTACTGAACTATCATGTGCTACTGAACTATCATGTGCTACTGAACTATCATGTGCTACTTAACTATCACGAGCTACTTAACTATCACGTGCTACTGAACTATCATGTGCTACTTAACTATCACGTGCTACTTAACTATCATGTGCTACTTAACTATCACGTGCTACTGAACTATCATGTGCTACTGAACTATCACGTGCTACTTAACTATCATGTGCTACTTAACTATCATGTGCTACTGAACTATCACGTGCTACTGAACTATCACGTGCTACTTAACTATCACGTGCTACTTAACTATCACGAGCTACTTAACTATCACGTGCTACTTAACTATCAGGTACAGTAGCTACTCGTGTAATACACACAGTACTCTTGTAAAATCTTCAGTACTAAATATATAACAATATACTGTACACAAATTAACTCAATTTGTTCGTATCATAAATATGGCTGATTAATTCGTATCCTAAATATAATTTCCACGTTAAAAATTATTTAAAATGTTAAATTATGCTAAATAAATGTTCCCAAAATGTCGGGTGAAATTTTTAAACAGTAAGATATTCCAGTGCAAGGCTCGATCCTCCGTCCTTCTAGGCGATTCAGAGCAAGATGAATAGGCTATCCTCCGTCCGTGTGGGTCTATTCAGCTCAGCGAATAGTGAAGGCTCATCCTGAATAGGTCATCCACAATAATGGGCTCGAACCTCCGTCTGTACATTGTATACGACTACAATTATTGTCTAGGACTGAGAATGAAATCATGGCGTAAACAATCATTGAGGAACGAAACAGAAGTCTGTGTAGAAAACGGGATGAGGGTAACAGAAGAAGGGATAAAGGAGAGGATACGAAACTTGTGATGAATGAAGAGAATGGTAAGAGGAGGAAAATTAAGGAAGGAAAGAATGAAGACGTGACTGTAGAATGAAAGGAGAAGCAAGACTGCCAAAAGAATAGATAAGGTGAAGATAAGAAATGGTGAGCTGGAGCAGCCTAAGAGAGAGAGAGAGAGAGAGAGAGAGAAAGAGAAAGAGAAAGAGAGAAAGAGAAAGAGAAAGAGAAAGCGAAAGAGAAAGAGAAAGAGAAAGAGAAAGAGAGAGAAAGAGAGAGAAAGAGAAAGAGAAAGAGAAAGAGAAAGAGAAAGAGAGAGAAAGAGAGAAAGAGAGAGAAAGAGAAAGAGAGAAAGAGAGAAAGAGAGAGAGAGAGAGAGAGAGAGAGAGAGAGAGAGAGAGAGAGAGAGAGAGAGAGAGAGAGAGAGAGAGAGAGAGGATAGAAAAAAGCAACTACACTCCTGACTGTAACCTTCTCCAGAACATCACTTCATCTGAGATCATTCCAGGATAACTCGAGTCTGGTACACGTTCGTACAACATAACACCAACGAAATACAACTTAATATCAACCAAATGAAATCGGTGGTCCACAGATGACTCCAACTTCATCCTGTTCCCTATTTGCATGTTTCATAACAATAAAAATTAAAAGGATTTCAAATGAGGTAACAGCTGTTAGCTGTTTGGAACTTTTAAATTAACATTGTAAAATACAGAAGAGTGAGAAGGGGGAAACAGGGAGGTAAAAGAGGAAACAGAGGAAAAAGAGGAAACAGGGAGGAAGAAGAGGGAGGAAACAGGGAGGAAAAAGAGGAAACAGGGAGGAAAAAGAGGAAACAGAGGAAAAAGAGGAAACAGGGAGGAAGAAGAGGGAGGAAAAAGAGGAAAAAGAGGGAGGAAACAGAGAGGGGAAACAGAGGGAGGATATCCAGGAGTTAACTAGGGAGAGGAGTTCCGTTCTTGGATGTACTAAGGGGAAGGGAATGATAGCTAGTCATGTGCACTGCATCATGCAGTGGTGCACTGCATCACTGCGTGTGCAGTGCACCACTGAGTTAATGTCTTAGGAGGGACAAGATCTACATCTACCATTAACTAGTAGTAGTAGTAGTGTGGTGGGGACTGCTTAACAACCTGTGTCTAGTATCGTAGCAGTGACTAGCAGTGTCCTCTCCAGTGAAAAACACTTAGCTGAGATCAGACTGTACGTGCAGTGAAGGGCGCACACACACACACACACACACGGGGGAAAATCGTTTTCAAAATACGATCAAGAAACCTCTTTCTATTCCCGAGAAGGAATTCAATAGCAAACTATTACACTTGTGGCCATTCATCAAAGAGATAATCCCATTCTATGAGCTGGATGGTCAGTATGCAAATCCTACAGTGCTTCCATCTACCAGTGAAAAGTTGAGTGGACTGATATACTATACTTCCCCTTGTCACTATCCTTTTCTGGCACTGGTGCCACCCCTTGGTCCTCACCCCTTAGGTCACTGCCTTGCCCCTTTACACTTTGAAGTTGTGGTAGTTGCGGTTGTAGTGATATTGTGGTTGTAGTGGTGGTTGAAGCAGTGGTTGTGGATGTGGTTGTAGCAGTGGAGGTAATGATGGCAGTAGTGGTGGTTGCTGTAGTGGTGATAATTGCAATGGTTGTGGTTGTGTTGCAGTTGTAGAGATTGTGGTTGCAGTGGCTATCATCAATATTATCATGCTTCTCCTACGCCTAATTAGCATTATTTTAGCTGTCATCCTCTGTCATTATCAGCATCATTGCTATCATCCTCAGCCATAATCGTAATTAGCATTATAGACATTAAAATATCATTATTATTATGAGGAGGAGATGGAACAAGAGTGAGAAACAGAAGAGAGAGAGAGAGAGAGAGAGAGAGAGAGAGAGAGAGAGAGAGAGAGAGAGAGAGAGAGAGAGAGAGAGAGAGAGAGAGGAGAAGCAGGAGTAGGACAAAGAATGAGACGATGAAGAGAAAGAAGAATAATGGTGCGAAAGATAGAGATATAGTGTAAGGGAAGATGAAAAGAATTGAGAGAAAGAAGAAAAGTGGAAGAAGATAGTATGGAGGAAGAATAAGAAGCAGGAGAAAGAGGAGGACAGAAAAGAAAATGACAAGAAAAAAAAAGAAATGATAAGGGGGAAAGAAAATTAAGAAAAGGGTAAATAGAATAAAGTAAAATGGATATAAAGACGAATATAAAGATAGAGGCTGATAAACACAGGAGCAGAAGCAACAGTGAAATAAAAAGGAACACCAAGTGCCATGATAAAGCAGGGAAGAGGAAGAGGGACTCCAAGCTGACCATGAAGAACCATGTTGTAAATCTTGCAAACAAGGCAGCCAGGAAGCTTACAGCACTTCGCCGTATCTCGCATCTGCTTGACAGTAGGGGTTGCAAGATTCTGTACGAGGCACAAGTACGCTCACCTTGAGTATTCTCCACTTTCTTGGTTTGCCTCCCCCCCCCTCTCATCTGCGACTGCTTGACAGAGTAGAGAACAGAGCAAGACGTCTCATCTCTCGCCTGGACCCATCCTGGATAGATCTGTCATTTCAGCAGAGCCTTCAACACAGGAGGGATGTGGGTGGCCTTACTGTTATGTACAAGGCCAATATTGTCAAAGTACCACACTTGGATCCATTTCGAGGACAGCGTGAAACAAGCTTTTATGCCACAAGACGGGCAGAAAGCAGCAACTTCACTCTGGCTGTACCCTTCTCCAGAACATCACTCCATCTGAGATCATATATACCCAGGATGACTCGAGTATGGAACACATTCGTACAGCATAATGATGTCAACGAGATAAAGTCAGTTGATCAAATGAAAATGCTGGTCCACAGATGGCTCCAACTTCATCCTGTTTCCTACTTGTATGTCTCATAACAACAAAAATGCTTTCAAACGAGCTGATGTAGGTAACAGCTCTTAGCTTGCCAATAAAGTTAGGAATCCTTAACCTGTAAATAGCTTGTCAATAAAGTCAGGAATCCTTAACCTTGTCAAACCCTGTTTAAAAAAAAAAAGATAATGACGCTTTTTAAGGGTTCGTGACAGTGAAGGTCACACACACACACACACACACACACACACACACACACACACACACACACACACACACACAGCGGTGACAACACGCATTAGTAACACAAAACATAGCAGTAAATTTGCGTAATAAGTTAGGCAAGGCAATACGTTGGTTACCAGAGTGAAACAAGAGAAAATAAGCTTTAATGTGAAGTCAGCTCAGCATTGCTAGCTGTTCAGCGTCAAGCTTGACAGCAGGAGATTTATCGGAACGCTCGGAAAAATAACGCTACGAGGCCTGGTCTCGGACCGAGTCGCGGGGGCGCTGGCCCACCGAAACCTTCAAGTATACTACAAGAATAACGTAGCAGATAATGTAAACCAAATAAGTACCAGACCAGGAACGGAATCGAGGTGAAGGGGAAGTCTAAAAGAGTCGAGATGTATGTCTACTGTCCGTGTTTACCCGCCAGGCTGAGGGGACTGATTACCTCAACCATTCGTCTTCGTAGTGGACTGAGGAAGACACTACGTGGCGAAACATTTCCACAATATTGATATCTAAGTGTTGCACACATGTCTAATTTATCAACCTGACAGTAAATATACAGCTGGGTGTTGGTCAAGTGTTGCGGGTGGTGCGCTGGGTTGGTAGACAGGGTGTGGTAGCACGCTGGGATGGTAGACGGTGTGGTAGCACGCTGGGTTGGTAGACAGGGTGTGGTAACACGCTGGGTTGGTAGACAGGGTGTGGTAGCACGCTGGGATGGTAGACGGTGTGGTAGCATGGTAGACAGGGTGTGGTAGCACGCTGGGATGGTAGACAGGGTGTGGTAGCACGCTGGGTTGGTAGACAGGGTGTGGTAGCACGCTGGGATGGTAGACGGTGTGGTAGCACGCTGGGTTGGTAGACAGGGTGTGGTAACACGCTGGGTTGGTAGACAGGGTGTGGTAGCACGCTGGGTTGGTAGACAGGGTGTGGTAGCACGCTGGGTTGGTAGACAGGGTGTGGTAGCACGCTGGGATGGTAGACAGGGTGTGGTAGCACGCTGGGTTGGTAGACAGGGTGTGGTAGCACGCTGGGATGGTAGACAGGGTGTGGTAGCACGCTGGGATGGTAGACAGGGTGTGGTAGCACGCTGGGTTGGTAGACAGGGTGTGGTAGCACGCTGGGATGGTAGACAGGGTGTGGTAGCACGCTGGGATGGTAGACAGGGTGTGGTAGCACGCTGGGATGGTAGACAGGGTGTGGTAGCACGCTGGGATGGTAGACAGGGTGTGGTAGCACGCTGGGATGGTAGACAGGGTGTGGTAGCACGCTGGGATGGTAGACAGGGTGTGGTAGCACGCTGGGATGGTAGACAGGGTGTGGTAGCACGCTGGGATGGTAGACAGGGTGTGGTAGCACGCTGGGATGGTAGACAGGGTGTGGTAGCACGCTGGGGTGGTAGGGTGTGGTAGACAGGGTGTGGTAGCACGCTGGGATGGTAGACAGGGTGTGGTAGCACGCTGGGATGGTAGACAGGGTGTGGTAGCACGCTGGGATGGTAGACAGGGTGTGGTAGCACGCTGGGATGGTAGACAGGGTGTGGTAGCACGCTGGGATGGTAGACAGGGTGTGGTAGCACGCTGGGATGGTAGACAGGGTGTGGTAGCACGCTGGGATGGTAGACAGGGTGTGGTAGCACGCTGGGATGGTAGACAGGGTGTGGTAGCACGCTGGGATGGTAGACAGGGTGTGGTAGCACGCTGGGATGGTAGACAGGGTGTGGTAGCACGCTGGGATGGTGGTAGACGGTGTGGTAGCACGCTGGGATGGTAGACAGGGTGTGGTAGCACGCTGGGATGGTAGACAGGGTGTGGTAGCACGCTGGGATGGTAGACAGGGTGTGGTAGCACGCTGGGATGGTAGACAGGGTGTGGTAACACGCTGGGATGGTAGACGGTGTGGTAGCACGCTGGGTTGGTAGACAGGGTGTGGTAGCACGCTGGGATGGTAGACAGGGTGTGGTAGCACGCTGGGATGGTAGACAGGGTGTGGTAGCACGCTGGGATGGTAGACAGGGTGTGGTAGCACGCTGGGATGGTAGACAGGGTGTGGTAGCACGCTGGGATGGTAGACAGGGTGTGGTAGCACGCTGGGATGGTAGACAGGGTGTGGTAGCACGCTGGGATGGTAGACAGGGTGTGGTAGCACGCTGGGATGGTAGACAGGGTGTGGTATCACGCTGGGTTGGTAGACAGGGTGTGGTAGCACGCTGGGATGGTAGACAGGGTGTGGTAGCACGCTGGGATGGTAGACAGGGTGTGCTAGCACGCTGGGATGGTAGACAGGGTGTGCTAGCACGCTGGGATGGTAGACAGGGTGTGGTAGCACGCTGGGATGGTAGACAGGGTGTGGTAGCACGCTGGGATGGTAGACAGGGTGTGGTAGCACGCTGGGATGGTAGACAGGGTATGGCAGCACGCTGGGTTGGTAGACAGGGTGTGGTAGCACGCTGGGATGGTAGACAGGGTGTGGTAGCACGCTGAGTTGGTAGACAGGGTGTGGTGGCACGCTGGGTTGGTAGACAGGGTGTGGTGGCACGCTGGGATGGTAGACAGGGTGTGGTAGCACGCTGGGTTGGTAGACAGGGTGTGGCATCACGCTGGGTTGGTAGACAGGGTGTGGTAGCACGCTGGGTTGGTAGACAGGGTGTGGTAGCACGCTGGGATGGTAGACAGGGTGTGGTATCACGCTGGGTTGGTAGACAGGGTGTGGTAGCACGCTGGGTTGGTAGACAGGGTGTGGTAGCACGCTGGGATGGTAGACAGGGTGTGGTAACACGCTGGGATGGTAGACAGGGTGTGGTAGCACGCTGGGATGGTAGACAGGGTGTGGTAGCACGCTGGGATGGTAGACGGTGTTGTAGCACGCATGGTTGGTAGACAGGGTGTGGTAGCACGCTGGGATGGTAGACAGGGTGTGGTAGCACGCTGGGTTGCTAGACAGGGTGTGGTAGCACGCTGGGATGGTAGACAGGGTGTGGTAGCACGCTGGGATGGTAGACAGGGTGTGGCAGCACGCTGGGATGGTAGACAGGGTGTGGTAGCACGCTGGGATGGTAGACAGGGTGTGGTGGCACGCTGGGATGGTAGACAGGGTGTGCTAGCATGCTGTGATGGTAGACAGGGTGTGGTAGCACGCTGAGTTGGTAGACAGGGTGTGGTGGCACGCTGGGATGGTAGACAGGGTGTGGTGGCACGCTGGGATGGTAGACAGGGTGTGGTGGCACGCTGGGATGGTAGACAGGGCGTGGTGGCACGCTGGGATGGTAGACAGGGCGTGGTGGCACGCTGGGATGGTAGACAGGGTGTGCTAGCACGCTGGGATGGTAGACAGGGTGTGGTAGCACGCTGGGATGGTAGACAGGGTGTGGTAGCACGCTGGGATGGTAGACAGGGTGTGGTAGCACGCTGGGATGGTAGACAGGGTGTGGTTGCACGGTGGGATGGTAGACAGGGTGTGGTAGCACGCTGGGATGGTAGACAGGGTGTGGTGGCACGCTGGGATGGTAGACAGGGTGTGGTAGCACGCTGGGATGATAGACAGGGTGTGGTAGCACGCTGGGATGGTAGACAGGGTGTGGTAGCACGCTGGGATGGTAGACAGGGTGTGGTAGCACGCTGGGATGGTAGACAGGGTGTGGTAGCACGCTGGGATGATAGACAGGGTGTGGTAGCACGCTGGGATGATAGACAGGGTGTGGTAGCACGCTGGGATGGTAGACAGGGTGTGGTAGCACGCTGGGATGGTAGACAGGGTGTGGTAGCACGCTGGGATGGTAGACAGGGTGTGGTAGCACGCTGGGATGATAGACAGGGTGTGGTAGCACGCTGGGATGGTAGACAGGGTGTGGTAGCACGCTGGGATGGTAGACAGGGTGTGGTAGCACGCTGGGATGGTAGACAGGGTGTGGTAGCACGCTGGGATGGTAGACAGGGTGTGGTAGCACGCTGGGTTGGTAGACAGGGTGTGGTAGCACGCTGGGATGGTAGACAGGGTGTGGTAGCACGCTGGGATGGTAGACAGGGTGTGGTAGCACGCTGGGATGGTAGACAGGGTGTGGTAGCACGCTGGGTTGGTAGACAGGGTGTGGTAGCACGCTGGGATGGTAGACAGGGTGTGGTAGCACGCTGGGATGGTAGACAGGGTGTGGTAGCACGCTGGGTTGGTAGACAGGGTGTGGTAGCACGCTGGGATGGTAGACAGGGTGTGGTAGCACGCTGGGATGGTAGACAGGGTGTGGTAGCACGCTGGGATGGTAGACAGGGTGTGGTAGCACGCTGGGTTGGTAGACAGGGTGTGGTAGCACGCTGGGTTGGTAGACAGGGTGTGGTAGCACGCTGGGATGGTAGACAGGGTGTGGTAGCACGCTGGGTTGGTAGACAGGGTGTGGTAGCACGCTGGGATGGTAGACAGGGTGTGGTAGCACGCTGGGATGGTAGACAGGGTGTGGTAGCACGCTGGGATGGTAGACAGGGTGTGGTAGCACGCTGGGTTGGTAGACAGGGTGTGGTAGCACGCTGGGATGGTAGACAGGGTGTGGTAGCACGCTGGGATGGTAGACAGGGTGTGGTAGCACGCTGGGATGGTAGACAGGGTGTGGTAGCACGCTGGGATGGTAGACAGGGTGTGGTAGCACGCTGGGATGGTAGACAGGGTGTGGTAGCACGCTGGGATGGTAGACAGGGTGTGGTAGCACGCTGGGATGGTAGACAGGGTGTGGTAGCACGCTGGGATGGTAGACAGGGTGTGGTAGCACGCTGGGATGGTAGACAGGGTGTGGTAGCACGCTGGGATGGTAGACAGGGTGTGGTAGCACGCTGGGATGGTAGACAGGGTGTGGTAGCACGCTGGGTTGGTAGACAGGGTGTGGTAGCACGCTGGGATGGTAGACAGGGTGTGGTAGCACGCTGGGATGGTAGACAGGGTGTGGTAGCAGTGTGTCACAAACAGAACCGAACTTGGAGGTCAGCTGAGACGAGACAATAACTAGTTTGTATAATAATAATAATTATTATTACATCGACTCAAGGCTGAGGGACTGATTACCTCAAACTTCTCCTGTTCTTCACCATTCTCCTTTGTATGGACTGATGAAGCCACTGTGTGGCGAAACGTTTCCTCAGTAAAGATACCCAAGTGTTGCACATGTCTCTAATTTATCAACTTGTCGGTTCTCTGAACCATTTACCTACAATATTAATTATAAGAAATTATTTTTTGCTAAACCAGTGTGGCTTTTTGGGCACAAGGAGTGGTAGAGGCTCGATCCTCCATTCATCAACTGAGGGGACAGAAATGCCCAGGCTTTTCCTTGTCACATCGGTCAATAGAAAGTTTCAAGGTGGCCCAGGAGCTTAAACTCAAAAATTCACAAATTTAATTTCGAGATTACAGCTCCATAACAGCACACACACCTGCAGAGTATTTAGCATGGTAGCGCACCATAATGTAGGTGGCATGTTGGGACGTGGCATGCTGGGACGTGGCATGCTGGGAGGTGGCATGCTGGGACGTGGCATGCTGGGACGTGGCATGCTGGGGCGTAGCATGCTGGGACGTGGCATGCTGGGAGGTGGCATGATGGGACGTGGCATGATGGGACGTGGCATGATGGGACCAGAATGAGCCCGAGGAACGTTAATTGAATGTTCCAGGTAGGTAGGATAGTGTACACACACACACACACACACACACACACACACACCTCTTCCTCTCCCCTAACCTTCCCCTTTTTTTTCACTGCCTGTCCCTCTTTATCAAGCAAGAGTAACTCCAGCTTTGCTAAAAGGAAGCCTTTGAAGCTGCCATACTTGATGAATCGTTAATGAAATATCTGACGATGTTCTCACCGCCCTAAGTCTTCCAGTCCAGGCTGACAGATTTCAGCACTGACAGGGAAAGTTACGTGGTGGGAACAAAAGCTTTCATATTTTGCTATATAATTAAAAAAAAAAACTATTTCCTGCCCTTGTCTCCCTCTGCCCTTAGTATACAACCCCTTGACTTACTTTTCTCTCTCTTCTCCAGTAGACTGTAGGCCTACTGGACCATGCTAGGCAAGTTCATGTCACACCCACTTAAGATGGAAGGAACACTGCTGAAGGCCTACTGGACCAAGCTAAGCAGGTCCACCTCACACCCACCCATGAACTTATATAACCACGACATCAACCACCACCCAACATCTCACTCACTCAACCGGCTCACACAAACAAGGGGTCACAGTTGGAAGTTGAAGACTCAGATGAGTCAGAGGGATATTAGGAAGTATTTTAGTCATAGAGTTGTCAGGAAGTGGAATAGTCTGGCAAGTGATGTAGTGGAGGCAGGAATCATACATAGGTTTAAGACGAGGTTTGATTAAGTTCATGGAGCAGGAAGAGAGAGGACCTAGTAGCGATCAGTGAAGAGGCGGGACCAGGAGCTATGAATCGACCCCTACAACCACAAATAGGCGAGTACACAGCCCCCTGGCATGCTTTGGTGAGTTAGGATCCATACATAACTTTAAGAAGAGGTATGGCAAGGCCTTAAAGCAGGGAGAGCGTGGACCTAGTAGCGACTAGCGAAGAGGCGGGGCTAGGAGCTGCGAATCAACCCCTGCTACCACAAATAGGTTAATACACACACACACACAGAGTAGTCAGGAAGTGGAATAGTTTGGGAAGCGAGGCAGGATCCATACATAGCTTCAAGCAGAGGTATGATAAAGCTCAATGTTCAGGGAGAGTGACCTAGTAGCGACCAGTGAAGAGGCGGGGCCAGGAGCTTGGGCTCGACCCCTGCAACTTCAACTAGGTGAGTACAACTAGGTGAGTACACACACACACACACACACACACACAAAGCTCTCCACTACGCAATTTCAAACGCATTCTTTGACCCAGGAGAGCTGTGTCAAAGCTCCAGAACCTTCACAAAGTGTTGTCAGAGTGTCAGCAGAGAGGACTGCCCGACCCTAGGTCACCCCTGGACCCGTCATGACCTCTGACCTTACACTGGCGGGCCAAGAACACTCAACATGACCTTTAACCATAACTTAGTGATAAAACAGTGAGAGAGAACAGTGATGCAGTGATAAAACAGTGAGAGAGAACAGTGATGCAGTGATAAAACAGTGAGGCAGAGAGAACAGTGATGCAGTGATAAAACAGTGAGGCAGAGAGAACAGTGATGCAGTGATAAAACAGTGAGAGAACAGTGATGTGGTGATAAAACAGTGAGAGAACAGTGATGCAGTGATAAAACAGTGAGAGAACAGTGATGTGGTGATAAAACAGTGAGAGAACAGTGATGCAGTGATAAAACAGTGAGAGAACAGTGATGCAGTGATAAAACAGTGAGAGAACAGTGATGTGGTAATGGAACAGTGAAACAGTGTTAAAGCCGTGCTATGGTGATAAACAGTGTGGCAGGGTGAGAGCAGTGATAGAGGGAGGTGCAGTGCCAGACAGTGCCAGACACTGCTGGAACTGGACTACAGAAAGAAGCGGAAATTAAATTTCCTTTCGGTTAACCTCCCTCTCTCTCCCTCAATTACTCCCTTTCTCTTTTTTTCCTTCACCCTCTTCCTCCCTCCCTCCCTCCCTCCCTACCTCTCTCTCTCTCTCTCTCCCTTCATTCACTTCCTTATTCTAAGCCATAGTTAATAGAGCTTAATAGCAGTTAACAACAGTTTCCCATAGTTAACTGTTGTTAACTATGGGAAACGGCTGTTAACAACAGTTACTAACAGTTAAGATCAGTTTTCCTTAGTTAACAACAGTTAACAGATGTCTTGCCGGGCCGATAACCGAGAATACGATGTTTGTCCTTGAAAAAGGACGGAATATGCTTGATTTGGTTGTTGCTAACAAAGATTCACTAATTAATAATCTTGAGGTTAATGATGAGCTTGGGGAAAGTGATCACAAATCACTTAGTTTCAATATATCATGGAATTACCCAATAAACTGCAATCAAGTCTCTGTCCCAGACTTCCGTTTGGCTGATTTAATGAGACTGAAAAATTACATGGGTGGGCTAAATTGGGATGACCTGACTATGGGTCAGGTAGCTGGTGGTGGTTGTCAATATGACGTTTTTCAGAGCATAGTTCTAGCTGCTCAGTCAACTTTTGTTCCGATTAGGGAAATTAGATCTAACAAAAATGATCCCAAATGGATGAACAATAGATCAAAACATCTCACTGGTCGAAAGAGAGGCATATATAGGCGTATCAAAAGAGGGGATGGGCCGTTAAGAAATCAATATATTCAATTAAAGAAAGAAAGAAAGGAATAAGAAAAGCAAAAAGGGATTATGAGGCTAAGGTCGCAAGGGATTCAAAGACTAACCCAAAAGCGTTCTTTCAGGTATACAGAAGTAAGATTAGGGACAAGATAGGCCCACTTAAGAGTAACTCAGGTCAGATCACTGACAGTGATAGGGATATGTGTGAAATTTTCAATTCTTACTTCCTCTCAGTCTTTACTCAGGAAGATACTAGCGAAATTCCAGAAATAATAAACGAAGAACAGGACAATAATAAACAATGCACGACTGCAGTAACTAGTGACACGGTCCTCAGACAGAGAAATTAAAACCTAACAAATCCTCAGGTCCTGATGAATTGTTTGCGAGGGTTTTAAAGGAATGTAAAGAGGAACTTTGCAAACCTTTGGCTAATCTTTTCAACATATCACTACAAACTGGTATAGTGCCTGACAAGTGGAAAATGGCAAATGTAATACCCATTTACAAGGCAGGTGACAGATCCTTAGCTTCGAACTATAGACCAACAAGCCTTACCGCCATAATGAGAAAATTTATGGAATCAATTGCCGAGGCAATTCGTAGCCATCTTGATAGGCAAAAATTGATAAATGAATCTCGATACGGTTTTTCTAAGGGGCGTTCCTGTCTTACGAATTTACAATTTTTTTTCGCTAAGGTGTTTGAGGAGGTAGATCATGGTAATGAATATGATATTGTGTACATGGACTTCAGTAAGGCTTTCGATAGAGTTCCACATCAGAGCCTATTGAGCAAACTTAAGTCACATGGAATAGGAGGAGAAATTTTTTCCTGAGTAGAGGAATGGTTGACAAATAGGCAGCAAAGAGTTTGCATAAATGGAGAGAAATCAGAATGGGGGGCACGTCACAAGCGGTGTTCCAGAGAGGTCAGTGTTGGGCCCCTTGTTCACAATTTACATAAACGATATAGATGAGGGAATAAATAGCGACATAAGCAAATTTGCTGATGACACTTGTGATGAATGTTTTGAAAAACCGCAAGTTGACGATTGAGACACTTATGCAACATATGGGAATCTTTATTCAGGAAACGTTTCGCCACACAGTGGCTTCATCAGCCCAATACAAAGTAGAAAGGCGTAAGGAGAGGAGGAGTTTGAGGTAATCAGTCCGATGTGTCCAGTCCATCAATCTTGTAGAATGTATAGCATAGGGCCGTAGACGTGGCTTATATTCTGCAGTGAGGTGAGGCGAAGCAGGAGGAGGTGGGGTCATAGTGGTACCATCCACTAGTCGAAGTAGGTCTTCGTCCAAAGGTTGGACAAGTGTTGAAGAATTCTTTGTAACAAGATCCCATGATGCTGCAGTGTCTGACAGTTGTGATGAATGGTTTGAAAAACCGACAAGTTGACGATTGAGACACTTATGCAACATATGGGAATCTTTATTCAGGAAACGTTTCGCCACACAGTGGCTTCATCAGCCCAATACAAACTACTCCTCTCTTTACGCCTTTCTACTTTGTATTGGGCTGATGAAGCCACTGTGTGGCGAAACGTTTCCTGAATAAAGATTCCCATATGTTGTGATGAAAGGTTTGAAAAACCGACAAGTTGAAGATTGAGACACTTATGCAGCATATGGGAATCTTTATTCAGGAAACGTTTCGCCACACAGTGGCTTCATCAATCCAATACAAAGAGGAAGGCGTAAGGAGAGGAGTATGAGGTAATCAGTCCCTCAGCCTGGAGTCGATGTGTTCAGTCCATCAATCTTGTAGAATGATTGATGGATTGATGGACTGAACACATCGACTCCAGGCTGAGGGACTGATTACCTCATACTCCTCCTCTCCTTACGCCTTCCTCTTTGTATTGGACTGATGAAGCCACTGTGTGGCGAAACGTTTCCTGAATAAAGATTCCCATATGCTGCATAAGTGTCTCAATCTTCATTCCCATATGCTGCATAAGTGTCTCAATTGCTGATGACACCAAAATAGGCTGTCCAATTCATTCTATTGAGGACATTAGTGCGCTCCAGGATGATTTGAATAGACTGATGCAGTGGTCGGAGAAGTTGCAGATGCAGTTTAATATAGACAAATGCAAAGTTCTACATGTTGGACAGGACAATAATCATGTCACTTATAAAATGACTAGTGTAGATCTTAATACTGATTACGAAAAGGATTTAGGAGTTCTGGTTAGCAGTAATCTGAAACCAAGACAAAAGTGCATTAGTGTTCGCAATAAAGCTAACAGAATTCTTGGCTTCATATCTAGAAGTATAAATAATAGAAGTCCTCAGGATGTTCTTCAACTCTCCTTGGTTAGGCCTCATTTAGATTATGCTGCACAGTTCTGGTCACCGTATTACAGAATGGATATAAATGCTCTGGAAAACGTACAGAGGAGGATGACAAAGCTGATCCCATGTATCAGAAATCTTCTCTATGAGGATAGACTGAGGGCCCTGAATCTGCACTCTCTAGAAAGGCGTAGAAAGGAATAAATAAAGGGGATGTAAATAGGGTGCTGAAAATTTCCAGCCAAGACAGGACTCGCAACAATGGTTTCAAGTTGGAAAAATCCATATTCAGGAAGGATATAGGAAAGTACTGGTTTGGTAATAGAGTTGTGGATGAGTGGAACAAACTCCCAAGTACTGTCATAGAAGCTAAGACCTTGTGTAGTTTTAAAAATAGGTTGGATAAATAATGAGTGGGTGTGAGTTGGACCTGACTAGTTTGTGCTACCAAGTCTGGTGCCATGCTCCTTCCTTAAATGGAAGTGACCCGACTAGGTGGTCACTGTTCTAGGACGGGGGATGGCATGGACCTGCTTCGGATGGGTCAGTAGGCCTGTTGCAGTGTCCCTTCTTACTTATGTTTTTATATCACGCCCATCACTGCTGTTAACCCTGTCGTCTTGTTGGTTAACACTGTCGTCTTGTTGGTTAACAATGTCGTCTTGTTGGTTAACAATGTCGTCTTGTGGTTAACAATGTCCACAATGACTTAGGACTTAAATGAGAGACTTATACGAGGGATTTGAAGAGAAAGTCACAGTGAAACAGGACTGAATTTAGCCTCGTCAAGAAAGACGTGGTTTTTGTGGCCCTTCCGTAGCACTTCCCCTCAGATATTTCAGCTGGTTACAGCAAAAATTTCAATATGGTTAGCGAGAATGAGGTTGCTTAAGGACATTCAGCGGACACACACACACACACACACACACACACACACACCTCTGCTGAACAGCCATACGAGAACTTTCAGCCAAAGTCATCAGCGAATTTGACAGCTGGCACTTGGATGACAGCGCTCTCTGAGAGCAAGTCAGCAGCGTCTCTGGAACCAGAAATTAAAGCTTTCGAATCCATCCTCAATCCTTTTCCAAATGGGAAGTCATCCCGACTAACCAGCCAGTCAGTACTGCTGTTACCTTCATCTTACTAACAGCCTCAACAATCAAAGGCTGTAGATGAATGGTTCACAGAACAGACACGTTGATAAATTAGACACATGTGCAACTCTTGGGTATCTTTATTGAGGAAACGTTTCGCCACACAGTGGCTTCATCAGTCCATACAAAGGAGAAACGTGAAGAACAGGAGGAGAATGAGGTAATCAGTCCCTCAACCTTGAGTTGATGTGGTCAGTCCATCAATCTTGAATAGAATGCAGCATATGTGCGGAGAAGTAGCTTATATACTGTAGGCAGGAGAGGTGCAGCAGTCGTAGGTGGTGTCACATTTGTTCAATGTGGAAGTAGGTCGTGCCCAAGGGTTAGGCAAGCGAAGAATTCCCAAGTATTAAGATCCCAAGAAGTTGCAGTGTCTGACAGGACTGTAGATGAATGGTTCACAGAACTGACACGTTGACTGCTGCACCTCTCCTGTCTACGGTATATAAGCTACTTCTCCGCACATATGCTGTATTCTATTCAAGACTGATGGACTGACCACATCAACTCAAGGTTGAGGGACTGATTACCTCATTCTCCTCCTGTTCTTCACGTTTCTCCTTTGTATGGACTGATGAAGCCACTGTGTGGCGAAACCTTTCCTCAATGAAGATACCCAAGACTTGCATGTGTCTAGTTTATCAATCACAGGCTGTCCTCTTTTGTGGCCGTCTGCTGATTGACTATGATGTCCAGTCAATTGGTGGACAGTTACAAAAGAATGCACTATATTTCTCACCTGAAGTGCTTTCCAGAAACTTTCTCAACTTCAGAGTTTAGTACAGCATATACAGTTGTTCTACTCACAGCATCCTGACCGGCGTCATACCTGGAGTTTACCTGGAGAGAGTTCCGGGGGTCAACGCCCCCGCGGCCCGGTCTGTGACCAGGCCTTCTGGTGGATCAGAGCCTGATCAACCAGGCTGTTGCTGCTGGCTGCACGCAAACCAACGTACGAGCCACAGCCCGGCTGGTCAGGAACCGACTTTAGGTGCTTGTCCAGTGCCAGCTTGAAGACTGCCAGGGGTCTGTTGGTAATCCCCCTTATGTATGCTGGGAGGCAGTTGAACAGTCTCGGGCCCCTGACACTTATTGTATGGTCTCTTAACGTGCTAGTGACATCCCTGCTTTTCATTGGGGAGATGTTGCATCGTCTGCCAAGTCTTTTGCTTTCGTAGTGAGTGATTTTCGTGTGCAAGTTCGGTACTAGTCCCTCTAGGATTTTCCAGGTGTATATAATCATGTATCTCTCCCTCCTGCGTTCCAGGGAATACAGGTTTAGGAACCTCAAGCGCTCCCAGTAATTGAGGTGTTTTATCTCCGTTATGCGCGCCGTGAAGGTTCTCTGTACATTTTCTAGGTCAGCAATTTCACCTGCCTTGAAAGGTGCTGTTAGTGTGCAGCAATATTCCAGCCTAGATGGAACAAGCGACCTGAAGAGTGTCATCATGGGCTTGGCCTCCCTAGTTTTGAAGGTTCTCATTATCCATCCTGTCATTTTTCTAGCAGATGCGATTGATACAATGTTATGGTCCTTGAAGGTGAGATCCTCCGACATGATCACTCCCAGGTCTTTGACGTTGGTGTTTCACTCTATTTTGTGGAAATTTTTGCGGATTTTTTTTTTTTAATCCGAGTATGTTTATTTATTCTCTTCTCCGAGGTTATGAATGACCTCCAGTTATCCTTAGAGGTAGTATCCCATCAAATTATATATATATATATATATATATATATATATATATATATATATATATATATATATATATATATATATATATATGTCGTGCCGAATAGGCAGAACTTGCGATCTTGGCTTAAATAGCAACGCTCATCTTGCCATATAGGACAAGTGAAAATTTGTGTATGCAATAATTTCGCCAAAATCATTCTGAACCTAACGAAAAAAATATATTTGATTGTGTTTGTTTAGTATTAAATTATTGTAAACGTATTTAAAATATATTTAGTTGGGTTAGGCTAAAATAAATTCTTCTTGTTATGATAAGGTTAGGTAAGTTTTCTAAGATTCTTTTGGTGCAAAATTATAAATTTTTACATCAACATTTATGAAAAAAAATATATCATTAAACGTATAAGAGAAAATTTCAGGAAGGACTTAATTTTAAATGAGTTCTTGCTAATTGACCAGTTTTACATATTCGGCACGACATATATATATATATATATATATATATATATATATATATATATATATATATATATATATATATATATATATATATATATATATATATATGATAGTGTGTGTTCATGGCTCAATTGGTAGCGACTTCAGCTCACACACTCAGGAACCGGGATTCGATCCTAGGACTGGTGGAATCACTGGGCATGTACAACAGTTGGGTATCTTTACTGATGAAACGTTTCACCTAGACAGTAGGCTTCTTCAGTCAAATACAGAGGCAGCAGTAGTAATGAAATAAAGATAATGTAATCAGTCCATCAACCTTGTAGAAAAATTATTTGAGGTGGTCAGTCCCTCATCTTTATTTCATTACTACTGCTGCCTTTGTATTTGACTGATGAAGCCTACTGTGTTACACATGTGTCTTAATCATCAACTTCTCGGTATTATATCCCATTTTCAACTTACACCTGTTGTCCCTGTTCACCTAGCAGTAAGTAGGTACCCGAGTGCTAGGCGAATGTTGGGAGTCACATCTCCCCCAGGATGCGACCCACAACATTCAGGTTATTATTCCTAGAACATTGATAATTACAAATCAGACAATAAACGCTGCCATTAGTACCCGAAGAAAATAGAGAAAAAAAACATTGAAAATAGAGATACTGTAATAAAGGGGAAACGCTAAACACTTATGGGGTATTATACCACCTAGTAAATGGCAATGAGGCTTGATTCGGGAAAGGGGAAAATAGGTCCGAATCTTTGGATCAAGAGCCCCTGCCAGCGTTTAGGGACCTCCCTTGAAGGGTGACAATGTTAACAGTGAGTCTTGACAAGGGAGATAAACAAAGCCACGTGGCTTTGTCAAGCCGCATCAAGAACGTCCTTGTCCTCCTTCCCACTCATGTATCATACATGGAAACCCATTGTATACATGTATAGCATAGTACATAGCATGTATCTTTGATATAACAGGATTTCCTGGCAAATAGAAATGCAAATAGGGAGAGTAACAGCTAGGGTGAGCAAGGGTGAACTCCCTTAGTTAACTGTACTTCTCTCTGGAGGCCAGACACAGCAGTCCTTTCCAGACTGTTATAGTGTGTGTGTGTGTGTGTGTGTGTGTGTGTGTGTGTGTGTGTGTGTGTGTGTGTGTGTGTGTGTGTGTGTGTGTGTGTCTGTGTGTATGTGAAAGGTATTGTTGATTAAAAACTTAGTTTTGTGTGAATGCTAGTGACACAGATGAGGCACGAGGAAATTACTAAGTATTTCTTCAGTCTTAGAGTGGCTGGAGAGTAGAATGATCTTGGTGAGGAAGTGGTGGAGGCAGACTCCGCGCACAGCTTCAGCAGCGGATACGATAGGGCCAACGAGGCTAAGAGGGGGGTCAGTCTGGAGAGTGGCAAGTTTAGAGGCAGTACCAGGAACAGAGAATCGACCTCTGCAACCACAAATACTTGAATACACACAACCTTACGACACTGGAGGGCAGGAGGGACATGATAAGAACATATAAAATACCGAGAGGAATCGACAAGGTGGATAGCGATAAAATATTCCAGAGATGGGACACAGCGACAAGGGATCACAATTGGAAGTTGAAGATTCAGATGAGTCACAGAGATGCTAAGAAGTATTTCTTCAGTCACAGAGTTGTCATGCAGTGGAATAGTATGGAAAGTGAGGTGGTGGAGGCAGGATCCATACACAACTTTAAGAAAAGAGGTATGATAAAGCTCACAGAGTGGCCCAGTAGCGTCCAGGGAAGAAGCGGGGCCAGGAGCTATGAATCGACCCCTGAAATCACTTCAATGTAATAACATAAACATATAACATTAGTACATAATAACGATCATGGGGGCTATACAGAGGTGTTGACATCACATAATACAACGTTCAACACGACGCCTCTGTAACGCTATAGTAGGTAGAGGAAAAACTGAACAGTACTGTACCTGTGCTAAAAAAAAACCTCAACATGACACTACAACATTTACCAATCAAAACGTTTATTCCAAGCTGTTGATAATTATTAAATAATAAGAGGTAAATGGGGTAGTAGACAGTAGTAAGGGGAGAGAGAAGAAAGGGAAGAAAAGGGTATACAAAAAAAGGGCGTATAGCAAGTTACGAGAAAAACGGAGGGAGAACGAGAAACAAGGCTGGTTGGTTAATAGGGGGAAGGGTTGAAGACTATCGACTACGCTAGGCTGCTCATAACATTCTCACTGCCAGACAAGCATACATTAGCCCCGGTAATAGGGTTTAAATTCTAAGCATATATACGCTGAAATATACCTTTCTGTATACACATCCTGTGAGGGAATGGGGCATGTTGAGGGGAAATGGAAGGGAATGGAGGGGAAAGGGAGATATCTAGGAAAAAGGGGATTGCAGAAGATTTAAGGGAAATGAGGGGAAATATCGAGGAGCAGCAGGCGTGAGCAGCAGCTTCGAGGGCAGTAGTTTTGAAGGTTTTAAGGCAGTAGTTTTGAAGGTTCCAAGACAGTCGTTTTGAAGGTTTTAAGGCAGTCGTTTTGAAGGTTTTAAGGCAGTCGTTTTGAAGGTTTTAAGGCAGTCGTTTTGAAGGTTTTAAGGCAGTCGTTTTGAAGGTTTTAAGGCAGTCGTTTTGAAGGTTTTAAGGCAGTCGTTTTGAAGGTTTTAAGGCAGTCGTTTTGAAGGTTTTAAGGCAGCCGTTTTGAAGGTTTCTAGGCAGTAGTTTTGAAGGTTTCAAGACAGTCGTTTTGAAGGTTTTAAGGCAGTCGTTTTGAAGGTTTTAAGGCAGCCGTTTTGAAGGTTTTAAGGCAGTCGTTTTGAAAGTTTTAAGGCAGTCGTTTTGAAGGTTTTAAGGCAGTCATTTTGAAGGTTTTAAGGCAGTCATTTTGACGGTTTTAAGACAGTCGTTTTGAAGGTTTTAAGGCAGTCGTTTTCAAGGTTTTAAGGCAGTCGTTTTCAAGGTTTTAAGGCAGTCGTTTTATAGGTTTTAAGGCAGTCGTTTTATAGGTTTTAAGGCAGTCGTTTTCAAGGCTTTAAGGCAATCGTTTTATAAGTTTTAAGGCAGTCGTTTTCAAGGCTTTAAGGCAATAGTTTTATAGGTTTTAAGGCAATCGTTTTATAGGTTTTAAGGCAGTCATTTTCAAGGCTTTAAGGCAAACGTTTTCAAGGTTTTAAGGCGGTCGTTTTCAAGGTTTTAAGACTCGTTTTCAAGATTTTAAGGCAGTCGTTTTCAAGGCGTTAAGGCAGTCGTTTTCAAGATTTTAAGGCAGTCGTTTTCAAGATTTTAAGGCAGTCGTTTTCAAACATTTAAGGTATCAGTAACAATTCCCATAATCTCCCTCGTCCCACAATCTCCCTCGTCCCACAATCTCCCTCGTCCCACAATCTCCCTCACCCCACAATCTCCCTCACCCCACAATCTCCCTCACCCCACAATCTCCCTCGGCCCACAATCTCCCTCGGCCCACAATCTCCCTCGGCCCACAATCTCCCTCACCCCACAATCTCCCTCGCCCCACAATCTCCCTTGCCCCACAATCTCCCTCACCCCACAATCTCCCTCACCCCACAATCTCCCTCACCCCACAATCTCCCTCACCCCACAATCTCCCTCGTCCCACAATCTCCCTTACCCCACAATCTCCCTCGCCCGACAATCTCCCTCGCCCCACAATCTCCCTCGCCCCACAATCTCCCTCGCCCCACAATCTCCCTCGCCCCACACTCTCCCTCGCCCCACAATCTCCCTCGCCCCACAATCTCCCTCGCCCCACAATCTCCCTCACCCCACAATCTCCCTCACCCCACAATCTCCCTCACCCCACAATCTCCCTCACCCCACAATCTCCCTCACCCCACAATCTCCCTCACCCCACAATCTCCCTCGCCCCACACTCTCCCTCGCCCCACAATCTCCCTCACCCCACAATCTCCCTCACCCCACAATCTCCCTCACCCCACAATCTCCCTCACCCCACAATCTCCCTCGCCCCACACTCTCCCTCACCCCACAATCTCCCTCACCCCACAATCTCCCTCGCCCCACAATCTCCCTCGCCCCACAATCTCCCTCGCCCCACAATCTCCCTCGTCCCACAATCTCCCTTACCCCACAATCTCCCTTACCCCACAATCTCCCTTACCCCACAATCTCCCTCACCCCACAATCTCCCTCTCCCTCACCCCACAATCTCCCTCACCCCACAATCTCCCTCACCCCACACTCTCCCTCACCCCATCTCCCTCACCCCACAATCACCCTCACCCCACACACTCCCACACCCCACAATCTCCCTCACCCCACAATCTCCCTCACCCCACAATCTCCCTCACCCCACAATCTCCCTCACCCCACAATCTCCCTCACCCCACAATCTCCCTCACCCCACAATCTCCCTCACCCCACAATCTCCCTCACCCCACAATCTCCCTCACCCCACAATCTCCCTCACCCCACAATCTCCCTCACCCCACAATCTCCCTCACCCCACAATCTCCCTCACCCCACAATCTCCCTCACCCCACAATCTCCCTCACCCCACAATCTCCCTCACCCCACAATCTCCCTCACCCCACAATCTCCCTCACCCCACAATCTCCCTCACCCCACAATCTCCCTCACCCCACACTCTCGTTCACATGTTTAAGTATACTCGGTATCAAACAATTTAAACGCAATATTTAAACAAAAGTTAAATAATAACATCTAACTCAACTTATACAAACAAATGCATAAAATTTTCAGAGGTAATGAAAGAAGTAGATACTATATTTTTTTGACTTTTAATAATACGATGACACGAAGTATATATATCAGTATTTTTCAATTTTTAGTTATTTATTATAGTGATCTTTTATGTGACATGTTTTGAAAAATAAAAGATGTCACAAGTATTCATTTTTAATAGGATGGATCGATTTTTTTTTTACAGTCTAAAAGTCATATATTTGGCGTAGGTGGCCCGGTGGCCTGGTGGCTAAAGTTCCCGCTTCACACACGGAGGTCCCGGGTTCGATTCTCGGCGGGTGGAAACATTTCGACACGTTTCCTTACACCTGTTGTCCTGTTCACCTAGCAGCAAATAGGTACCTGGGTGTTAGTCGACTGGTGTGGGTCGCATCCTGGGGGACAAGATTAAGGACCACAATGGAAATAAGTTAGACAGTCCTCGATGACGCACTGACTTTCTTGGGTTATCCTGGGTGGCTAACCCTCCGGGGTTAAAAAATCCGAACGAAATCTTATCTTATCTTATGTTTGGTCGGGTCCACACTGAAGGTCACTCTCCACATCGTCTGTATCGCTGTTTTGTTGCGATCTCAACTTGGGAGGAACATTTTCTCACATAGACTCGTCATAAAAATGAGATAATCCCTTAAAGAGCTCACTGCTTCATTTTCTCGTACATGTACAAGGTATACAGACCATAGCTGACATCAATGACATACAACTATATAGAAAGTACCTTGTAATGCTGAGCATTTCGGGCAAATTAGGTCAATTTTGTCCCAGGATGCGACCCACACCAGTCCACTAACACCCAGGTACTCATTTTATACTGCTAGGTGAACAGGGACAGCAGGTGTCTTATGGAAACACGTCCCTGTTTCCAGCCGTACCGGGGATTCGAACTCCGGACCTCAGTGTGTGAGGTGAGTGCGCTAGCGATCGAGCTACGGGATACCACATCATCGTTTGTTACAGAACCGAACTTCAAGAATAGACACAAAAAAAACACACTCAGGACCCTTATGACAACGTTTCGCTCTTTCTTGAACCATCACCTGCTCTTCCAGCCAGAGTACTGAGACTCTTTCTTATTCCTAAAAAAGGTACTCTTGTACAACTTGAGGGACTTCTAAAATGGGGGAAAAAAAAAGAATTCGTGGTACTTCTAAATTCGAAACTGCATCGACTTGATCCAGAAGATTATCAATGGACATCGACCTGCAGAGATTGAAAGGCTGATTCAACTTAGCGATAAAAGTTGCAAAGGCACCGAAGTTGTCAATAATGG